>NW_026884658.1:0-59179 GCF_032173495.1 Musca vetustissima
CCTTTTGTGCGGTATTCGTTGTTCACCACTGCACAGTGGGTCCGTATGAAAAATAGTGGATTTTTATAATTAATTTTTTAAAAAACAGTTAATAAAAAATTGTTTTTATATTTGTTGGTCTATTGTAGATTTTTGGACTTTTACCAAAAAATACCCTACTTTCGGCATTTCACAAGCGCATTCAAAGCATTAATTTGTTGTTAATTAAAAACTCTTTTTGGGCAATTTTTATTGAAATTTTTTGCGAAAAAATAGATATTTACTTTTACAACAAAAATTATTTGTCTGTAAAATTATAGCATAATTTGAAATTTCGTGTACCCTACTGTCGGTAATTGCGGTTTTCAAATTATTTTCCTAATTTTTGTTCCTTTTTTTGGAAATTTCACAAAATTTGTTGTTTTTAGTTGTTCCTATCGACTATATTTCCTCTTTTTTCACCGATACTATTGCAAATTCGACTGTGTGTACCCTACATTCGGTTCTAGTCGACCTCAAACAATATAGATTTTTTTGGACTTTTTTGCTTCGCTATCGTTTGTTTTTCTATAGAATCATGTCGGTCACTCCATTGACACAATTTATTCGCGCTTCAGATAATGTGGTCAAATTTATTGCCTCATACCATATACTTAAGCCAGAGACTCATACAATTTTCAGCCTTGAAATTCAAAGTTCGGAACTTCAAGAGTTATGGTCTAAAGTCAAGGACACTTACGACAAGTGTATTGACTATTTGTTGACAATAGAGGGTACGACTTCAGAGCAGATCTCTTCTGTCGATTCAAAATATCAATCATCTAATAAAAGTTTCACTGATTGTTTGTCGGAGATCAATGAAAAGATACATAATTTTAAGTCGGTGAAATCTCCTACTGCAACTCCTGTCGTCGTTAATGCTAGCACACCGCAAACTACTTTAGCTCCGAATCTTCCACAAATCGGTATTGAATCAAATCAACCTTCTGCTCAAATTAATAGTTCTAGTAATAGTTTGAATATGAATATCCAAAATTCATCAAATATTGTTCAAACAGAATTTCCAAATCCTGCAGAAGTTTCCATTTCTAATTGGAGTTTGCCTCCAATAGTTTCAAATACCATGCATTACCTCAACTTACCACCGTGTGAGATTGAGGAATTTCATGGAGACTTCTTGTCGTGGCCCACATTCCGGGATCTTTTCTCTGCTATATTTATTAACAACTCTCGATTAAGTGACATCGAAAGGCTTTGTCACTTAGTTCAAAAAACAAAAGGTGAAGCTAGGGATATTGTGTCTAAGTTTCCACTCACCCATAAAAGTTTCGCTATGGCTTGGCAGTCGTTGAAGGATACGTACGATAATAAACGTATTCTAGTGCATAACCATCTCAAGCTCTTATTCGACCTTCCCTTTTTAGAATCTGAATCTAGTTCTAATTTAAAAATTCTACAGCGTGGTATCAACGGCTGCATTTCTGCTATGTCAGTGTATGATGTAGCTACGGATCACTGGGATCCGATTTTAGTATATATTTGTCAACAGCGTTTACCTAAACTAACTGTAGCTTTGTGGGAACAGAGTATTAAAGATAAATCTTCGCTATCGTCGTGGGAAGACTTAAACAAATTCCTTACTGAAAGGATTCAAACTTTAGCTTGTTTACGAGACATGAGATGTTCTCCTTCTAGTCCGATTTCGAAAAATAAAGTCAAAACCCATATGGTTACTTCAGTGGTTAAAAATAAGTCGAAATCATGCATTCTTTGTAGAAATGAATTTCATTCATTACGCTCATGTCCAAAATTTAGAACTCTTTCGTTTGAAAAAAGATTTGAAGTGGCTAAGAAACAAGGTTGTTGTTTAAATTGCCTGTCTGTAGGACATTCCGTCAAGAATTGTGCCAGTAGTAATAACTGTAATATTTGTAAAATTCGCCATCATACATTGTTGCACAGGCCTACTGCTTCTCCTCAATCATCTAGGATTGGTTCTCCTCACACCTCTAGTAATGATTCTCCTCTATCGTCTAGGCCTTCGTATCCTATCGCGACAAATGTTGTCAATCCTCCACAAGTAGATGGCAATGTGGCATCAACTTCTACTGGCAACACTCCTCGAGTAGTAAATAGTCAGGTGTTCCATACCTCCCAAAATCGAAATGTTATGTTGGGTACTGCTATGGTCAACATCGTTCATTCCGGAGTTTCATATCCAGTTCGTGCGCTTATCGACCCTGGTTCAGAGGCTTCGTTCATATCTGAACATTTGCAAAAACGACTCAAATTGCCCACTCAGTCAATCTCTGCCATCGTTTCTGGGGTAAATAGTTCAACTTATGCCACTTCCAAGAAAAATTGTTCCATTCGCATCGGTTCACGCTTAGATACTTCTTTATTTGTTGATGCAAATGCTTTCGTTCTTCCAAAAATATCTGGAAATCTTCCTTCAGTGCCCCTTAGTTCTAATCTCACTTCTTGCTTGCCCAATCTTCCTTTAGCCGATGCTCATCTCTTCAATTGTAGACCTGTAGATTTGTTGTTAGGGGCAGATTTGTATCCACAGATCTTGAAGGAAGGGACGCAACGAAATGTTTTGGGTTCCCTTTTAGCCCAAAACACGATATTCGGCTGGATTCTGACTGGTCCTATGCCTTCGTCCTCAGTCCAGGTCTTTAGGACTGCGTTGGATTTTGCTGAGGATGAATCTCGCCACAGAACACTACTCCGACTTTGGGGACTTCCATATGTTCCCAAATTGAAGCATCCTTCGCCGTCGGACATGTTCTGTGAGAGGAATTATCGTCGTTGCGTCCGATCAAAATTCATCTAATTTTCGTAATTCTCGCTTACCTATACTTTCGTTGCTAGATCAGCCTTTCTTTGCTTTCAAACAGTGCACTCCTCCCCAAAGCTTTCAGTATCTAACGCTGCCATACATTGTACGTCAATCAACTATCTTGCCGTTTTCATGCCAACTTGTTTGTATTCTTGCAGAATTCGTTCACGCGATTTCCATTCATGGTGGAAATCAGCCTCGTAGCCTTCTTATCGATATTTGGTTTCTAAAATTATGGGTTTTGTTATCAATCGTTTAATCTTCTTGAGATTTCTTGGTTGCTCTTTTTCGAAAAAAAAAATATTTACTTGAATCCTTCGATATGAAGTTGTATACGAATTTAGCGTGTCGTATCGTCAAAGGTTTGTGTATGTCTTCGTCTGCTTTTCAGTCAAAGCAGTTTCTTAGAAGTCATTTCTCCCTTGTGCTCTGCTTCATTTTGGCTGCTCTTTATCGTTTTTGATTGTCGTATTTGCCATAGGACAGAATTTGTTTAATTCGTACTGAGGCCTGCTTAACTTCTAGATCCCTTTCGATAATGTTCAACTTACATCGGGCCATCTATCTAGTCGCTCTTCCTCGTTCGCCACAGTAACCAATAATAGTCGATTTCTCGTTGTGCTCTGTCGTGAGCAATCACTTAGGTCCAACAAGAAATTGTTCGTCGACCAGAGACTAAATTAGTTGTAAATAGTAAAGAATAACTTCATCGTGTATTCTTTTTGTCAAAATAGTCGAAAAATAAATAATCTCAAATTGAATTATATCCGTTCCTGCTCAATAAAACTGAACTACTATACCTATCGATGCATTTAATTCACAATGCAATTACTAACCATAGTTTAAGTCGCGTACTAATCTAATATCGGTTGCCACGCAGCTAGCGCGGCAAGGTGGGCGGCAATGTTTAAGTTCGATACATTGCTTATGGCAATGTATATGTTCGATACATTGTTTCCCCTTCTACAGCATTACAATTAACCACTTTAATTGGCCGCTCTTCGGAGCCCAATGGGGAAATCTTCTCTGCATATCTTCCAGGAGCCTCATTCGCCTAGTTCGGATTGTAGGGGAGAGTTTCGCTCTCTTCTACTATATCTCCTGGAAGCCACATTCGCTTAGTTCGGATGCAGAGAGGCGCTTTCCAATGCTGTGGTCGTAGTTGTTGATCACGGCCTTGCTGTTGCTTTCATGCCCATCGCAACATCACTTGCTTTTTAACTCTCGTTGATCAAACTTACATTCTCGCTTTCGTTGCTAAAACATCTCTCGCTATCGTCGTTAACGCACGTTAAGGTAAAGTCTTGTTTCTCACGAAACCCATTAACTTTACAATAAAGATTGAAAATATTTACTTAAACATATCTTTCGTTTTTCTTTTCTTTATTTTTGGGGTTTCACTGCTACTCGGTATCACGCCAACAGCAGGAATGCTATCACATTTAACGACGTAACTGTGACAGACCCGAAGAGTTACGCGTGTTATTTTACGTTGATCGTCCCGAGAGTGATAGGGCAATGGAGTGTACTACTCGCATAAGGGCACTACGAGCCGATGTGGCACCACCACAATTTACGAAGGAGGACGATGCATATGCCATAAAAAGCGCTAAGTCATCCAAAGATTCGGGCTCGGACAGATGCTTAATGCTTACACAGCTGGACGAACTCGAAGTTGAGTATTTACATCAGCCCTCAACTTGTCGTTAAAAACACACATAGTTCCTGAAATAGGCAGGGAGGCACCGCTACTGAAGCCTGGCAAGGATGCTAGCTGGGGTGAATCGTATAGGCCTATTTCACTCCTGTCGCCAGTGGCAGACACCACATAGAGTAAAATAGGAGTTCTCTCCATCACCAGAATCGTTTAACCTCTACCTCTCTGAAATTCCACAACTTCCGGACGGCATATATCGTAATGTATACGGATGATTGTATGATCATGGAGTGGGGTCCGATTTTTGATTACATTTGTGAGAGGTTAAACTTCTTCTAAAAATGTAAATTTCCAAAATACTATACTCCAATACTCCAAAATACTAGGTGTAACGTTCGATAGACTTTTCAATTCGTCTGTGCAAGCCACTACTTTATACGATAAAGTGAGGAGTAGAAACAAGGACCTCAAATCGCTATCTGGCTGACAAAGAAACCTTGTTGGCCTCTTATATAGTATTATGTAGTGAATGATACACAGTGGAAGAATATCCAGGCCTGACAGTATGCTACCCTGAGAGTTGCAATAGAGTGTCTTCAATACATTACTTTATTGAGTTTTATTGTAGCGAACACCATATGAATGCTATAATCGGAGACCATCCTCAAGCAATAGAAGCAGATAAAAAGCAATTGCCAGCACAAACTCATTCTTCTGGCAGAAACGATCAGGATGGTTAATCACCTCAATTCCTATTGGATACGTATTGTTGGTTTGATACCTAACACATACCTAGCATGACACATTGCACCTATTCCACTTCTCAAATTATATGTAAACACATCCCATATAGGATGCAATCGTGGATTTGATACAGAGGAGACAAAAACAGATTTTGATAAATCTGTATATTATTTTAGGGTCTATGTAGCAGAAAAAAGGTTAAAGGGTCTATCCCATGTCTACAATAAATTTGATTTCGTTTGTTTCGAAGCATGTGACATCGACAGAGTAGATGTTCGACCGTTTCCGCTTCCTCTTCATCCTCACATAGGCGGCAATATTCCACCTGACAATCCCTACAGTCATGTTTATCTTTTTCCTACCCATAGAAATATATGTCTCGCCGTGCAGATAGATCTACATACACGTTCCTAATCCCATCTAGTTTACTTTGTTGCTATAAATCGGGCGGATCTTACCATATCCGTAAATCAGGGGAGGTTTGGCAGTAGTATCGTACGTCGCCTACATTTTTCTCTTCATGTCACAATAACTTGGAACCCAAAAAGGTCTAACAAATGCAGTATATACCGCATAACTGATCATGAACGACTCTACATTCAAGGATTTGATTACTGTAAGAACCGCTTGACCATCGACAAATACAGTCACCCGTCCCGAGTCACAAATGCATAGCTCCTTTTCAAAGTCGAGGTATTGGGACCCTAGAGTTTCTATTACAACAAATTTCAAAATTTACAATAAATTTAGAAAATTTGCATAATGTCAAGATCCCCATGTCCCATCTCCTTCATGATAGAAGTTGCATTGAGGAGTGCTTCTAGGAGCACCGGATATAAGGATTTCTGCCGACATTTTCACACTACTTTTTTAGATCAGGCGATGGCTAACAACTTCCCTTGCTTGTACTTCAGCAGCTACAACAATTTTCCTTAGTTATATGCGAGTACATTCTACGACCTATCTAAAACATTTTCTCTTACCTGTCTTTAATTGAAATTTCTTATTGTTTATAGTTGTAAAACCTTTCCATTGTTTTTGGTAATGTCGCCAATGTATTCAATTTGCTCCTAATAGTTTTATAAGGGCGTTTTAACCAAGTATACACAGTTTAATTCTATTCGAAAAACTCCTCTATTTTTATACCCTACACAACTATGTTGTCAGGGTATTATAGCTTTGTGCAGCTCCAAAAGTTTGTAACGCCGCGAAATATTGGTCCTAGAACCACCTTTAAGTATACCGATCGTCATATCTCGACTAGCTGAGTCGATCTAGACATGTGTGTCCGTCCGTCCGTCTGTCCATTATAATTTGTAAACACGATACAGGCCACAGTTATGGACCAATCTTCACGAAATTTTGCATGTAGGATGGGTTCTGGCCAATGAAGACCCCTATTGTTTTTGGAAAAGATCGGTTAATATTTAGGGGATGAAATGGACCAAAAACTTTATTTTTGTCGGTTTTTCTGATCGCTCCAGAGGCCGCAATTATGACCCAAACACCGCGAATTTTTGCATGGAGAAGGGGATCGGGCCAAAGAATAAGCATGCCTGTTTTTATAAAGATCGGTCAATATTAAGCGGGTCAAATGGACCCTACCTTTTGTGTGAAATGAATGACATAGACCCGAGAAGTTGATATTATATCCAAGAGGAGTGGTTGACCTTTCAATTAATACCAATTGTATTGTTGTATGTGCTCGGATGTGGGAGTTACACCTAAATATTTACAGGTATCTCCGTATCCGTATATTATTTATTAACCCATTATCACTGTAGAGCGCGGAACTATAGCGCTGAGCGCTTTGAAATGTTTCATAAGGTTCCAGTTATGGTCAAGGACAACGACTATAATTTTCGGTGATGATCAGATAATAACTTTTGGAATGAAGTGGACCGAAAACTTAATTTTTTGTGTTATTTTCGAGTCGATATATAGACCACAAATGAAAGCCGAACATCACAACACAACCCACCGTAATATTCGGAATATATGTCAGTGTGAGGAAGAGGTGCTGTTTACCTCTAATCGGGCAAAAGGATGCCAATATCACGAAATATTGCCCAGGCTCGGAATAAACATCCGCAGAAAATTTGAGTTCCGTGGTAGTTGTGTAGGGTATCGTATGGTCGGCCCCGTCCGACTATACTGCTCCGCTCACTGGTTATATGTAAACATTTGTGTATTTGTTGTTTTATTTTTTTTTTATAAAAATTACTTTCTTCTTTATGAATGTCTAATAATGTTATACATTGTGTTCGCTTAATTATTGAATTGAAAAAAGTCCACTTGTAAATCCAAAAGAGGATTCGCCGAAGCATTGACAACCACATTTGGCAATGTCTCTTTCATATGTACAGCTTCGACAGCATTATCACTGACATGATCTATGTGTGGTGGCAAAAGGTTGGCTACCACTGTTGTGGTATTGGTATTTGATGTATCGCTAACACACACCGCCGTAGTTTGAATTTTACTAATATCCGTTTGTACCAAATCATCAACGGCTCTCAATAGACTCTCTTCGGAGGGTGGTAAAAGTTTACCACCAGCTGATAAATTTAATTTCTGAGCAGCTTCATCGGTTAGGGTGTCGTCGAGGGTAATTGATAGGTTTGTGTAATCTAAACTACGGGTGTTCAAATTGGTTTGTAATGTTGATGTCGATGTCTGGTGGTTATGAGAATTATTATTGTCTTGTAGTTCCGATTCAATGGGATGATGGGACTCTATGGCAGTCATATCTAAGGCATATTGTCCTTCGGGTATACCCAATAGTTTGGAACATTTTTGATTTACAAAATGCAAACCGGATGTGTTGCGTATTAATCGGGAGCTTCTTAATTGTAATTGTTCCACTAAATCATTTAGTTCGGCTAGAAAGAGATCAGCCTTCTGATCCTCATTGAGTTGTTGAGATCGTTGCAATTTATTGACGAGAAAACGAAATAATGATATGTCTTCAGGATCTGAAGATTTCATCGATGACTGTGCCGCATCTGTAATTTGATTACTTTCAGATGTTTGGTGGTTGTCTGCTACGGTTGGAACTTTTATATGGTCAGGATGTTGAGCAAAATGTCTTTGCAGTCTTTTACCCAAAAATATTTTATGGCAAGTTGGACATATTGCTTCAGGAGGAACTTTTCGTTTAGGTGGTGGTGGTGATGGCGTTGCTGAGGGGTTATCATCATCGATAACAGAGTCAGACTCAGTGGCAGTGGAAAGAGTTTTGCTGGGAGATTTGAGAATGCTGGCATCTACTTTACTATTGTGATATGACGTGTCTCTTAAATCATTTAACAACGTTGGCAGAGATTCTTCTGGTGGATTTTTAGAAGATGATGGTTCTAAAGTAGTTTCCATTCTTGTGGATGGTATTCTAACCAAACGTCCGGATCTAGTTCTTGAATGTGGAATGGGTTTATCTACAGGTTTTTGCGGATTTTCAGTTTGTTGGACTACTGTTTCGTCTTTAGGAGATGTTTTAGTATTGTTTGAAGTATCTTCATCTTCTTTCAGCCTTTTTCTTGGTCTACCAAGTTTGACGGGCTTTTTATCTTTGGTTGCACTCTCATTTCTGGTACTAATTTTTGACTCACTTCCCAAGGATTTCAAATCCAACATATCTGGATGACAAAATCTATAAATAGTTTTTTGATTTGTTCGATGATGTGTCCTAACAATTTCATTGTTATTACGATCAATGACAATGTGATCACGTTTTGCCAGCTTTAAAATATCACATGCCAAACGATGCAGATTATCCAATTCTTTTGGCACATTGTCTACTGATTCATCCAGTTCTTTAGGATCAGTTTCTTTTGATTTGTTTGCATTTTCTTCCTTTGGCACACTGCCTACTGATTCATCCAGTTCTTTAGGAGCACTATCTTCTAATTTATTTACATTATCTTCAGGTGTGAATGTCCTCTCCTTCTTCTCTTTAGTTTCATGTTTAATTTCGTTTACAGATTCTGTCACCTTACGTATTGGATTATGTGATCCACTTTCATCGAAATCATATAAACGTTCAAATTCTTTATCTCTTATAATACATCCACTTTTCTCCAAAGTCGTAATGAAAACATTTAATTTTTGTTGTTGTCTTCTTTTGCGTTCATGAGCATCAACACCCTCTATACGTTTATATATGCCCGGCACCATAAACTTTGAACTCAGTGGCTGTAGTCGATCATGTTCCACAGAGAATAGTAAAGAATCTTCGCCCAAAAGACTTTGTGTTTCAGAGGCCAATAGAAAATCCTCACTATGTGGAAAGAAATCCAAATTGAAAGATTCTGTGGGTTTTGTTTCGTCTGCCTTTTTAGTTTTAATTTTCTTTTGTTGGTCTTCTTTATTTGATTCGTTGGAATATTCTAAATTCTGAAAATAAAATAAAAAGGTGTATTATGTTAGGATCAGATTTCAATAAACATTTTAATTATATCAGATTTTAAAGAAATTAAGAAAAAATATTCGTTTTGGGGATACGGTGGATTAGAGAACGTCGTTAAGTTGGGCATTAAGTAGACATTCAAAATAAAAAATTCGATTGGGACTTTTATATGATGGCTAGGGCATGATCAATTAGTACCTTGAGCATACGGAAATACTCAAAAATTTGATTGCAAAACGTGGGACCAATTATAATCCAAAATAGCGAAATGAAGCCACTCCCTATTGTGGAAGGATAAATGCCAAAGGAAAGCGATTATAAGAGTTCTAGTTATAATTATAATCCCACAATTTATTTTCAAAGAGGCATTCTGCTCTCTAGCTCTTTACAGCAAACAAGACAGAAGTACACCTCAGGCAGCATTAAACGTGATTCTAAATTTCAAGTCCCTGGACTATTTAGTAAGCCTTTAAGCAATTAGATGTGGCCAGAAATTAAATGACACTGTAGCGTGGAGCGTGGTCATAGTTTTCACGATGGTGATCAACCTCATTTTTATTACCAAATAAGACATTTTTAGACATGTCTTCTACAGTAAAAATCTCACATGTTTACTCTATTTCCTCTATTTCCTTCCGCATCTTCTCTCCTTTTCTATATATTCAAAAAATCGAGAAAACCAAAGGTCTCCGAGTGAAACAACCGACCATACATATATATCGGTTTAAACAAATCTATGGAGTATATCTTTATATCATGTAGCCAATATATAAGTTTTGGCTGGAAACCACATGTCTCTCCTATGACACTTTTTAAAATACCTCTATTATTTAAGCTCCACGTCTACCGGTCGTCAAGGATTCGGTCGAGATACTTGATATCCAGAAAAAGCGGAAAATTATAATTTAATATTTGTGGGTTATAATTCAAGGCTATTGTATTGGCTCAATTTGACAATAATATAATTGCCGGTGATATTATAGAGTATTAGAACCTCACAGTAACACTTCAAGAATGTTATTTTCATATTCTGGCCTCTATACATAATCAAAGGTTCACTCGGAGACCGACCATATATTAAACTAACCTTTGGGGTATATATTTACATCCAATACATCATCTATTTTTTAAACTTCACGTCTACCGGTCGTCACGGATTTATTCGTTCCTTGGTATCCATTACAGGGGTATTATAACCTCACTGTCACTCTTGAAGTATGTCATTTTCACATTCTGGTCTCTATACAAAATTATCAACATTACTAATAAGGCAAAGAAGTTTCTTCCCGAAAAATTGTCGTCCAATTTGCGGTATATTTTTGCGTAGCCGATGTTGACATATTTCCATGGGAGAAAGTCTAGTATCATCGACGGAAGACCTGCCACACACGGAAACATTTTATTTAAAATGCAATTCTGTAACGAATCATCTGCCCCATTGAAATATTGATTTTAGAGGTTATATATAGCTGAAGTTATATATATATATATATATATATATATCGGCAACACCGACTTGTTTAGAAGACGACCTTCTCCCAAGCGGATGTCACATTACAACATAAAGAGAAAATTCGGAACATTTAAAAATTTTTCTTTGACAAAGAACAAAATGAAAGCCAAGCGGCTAAAATTGTAAATGGTGTTTATGGTTCCGATACTGTAACAGCCAATTATATTGAATTTTGGCTACGTATATTCCATTCAGAAATTTTTGATGTTGAAGATGCACTTCGCACAGGTAGGGCGGTGTCGAAAATGTCGATAAAATCAGAAAAATTATCGAAGTTTACCGGCATGTTAGCAGTCGTAACAGGCATGTTAGCAATCGTAGCCCAGGAGCTAAACTGCTAAAACTGTTTTAAACCATTTACAATTGACCAGACTTGACACCAAGCGATTATCATATTTTTCTTGCATTGCAAAATTTCTTTAATGAATATTGGTATCTAGGGAGGATTGTGAAAATCGACATTATTTTTTTGCAAATATAGAGCAGGACTTCTATGACAGAGAATTATGGAGTTACCTTTAAAATTGCAAAAATCCTAAAACAAAACGGTGCATATTTGGTCCAAGTCGGACATTTCGAAGCATGTTAAATAAAAGTTCATATAAAATAATGAATTTTTTTTCCAACATAATGTGTATGTAATTATTAATGAATCGAGGTAATTATCCTAAGAATCTAACAATGATGTATAAAGGGTAATAGAACATGAACTTTTGCAAATTTCCTTACAAAAGTTGACGATTTCACGTTTCCTCTTTCATGTCTGATTCCAATATTTCAAAGAAGACTTCCACTATCAAGATTGAACTTTCGATGTTCACCTTCTCAACCGGGATTATTGAATGGTCCAGGATATAGATTTAATTTAGTCATGTATCCTAGTCCGTCTATCATGTAGTTTCACACATTAGCTCTTGAAAAGTATCGGCTTTAATTTCTGGCCTCTCTGAAGAAGATTACGATGAAGATCTATCCGACAAATTAACGCACAAAGACCGGAAACTTTACATTTATTCTGTTGCAAGTCCGTGATGACTTCATTTGGATTATAATAGTCATGTCCTAAAGGTATCAACATTTTTTTACAATTTCTAAACATTTTAATATGACCCCGAATTGAATTGTGTAGCACAAGTTTAACCTTGCAATAGATTCTATTTCCAATAACTTCACTTTGAATTATAACAAGTATTCCGAAACACAAGATTGAAATACAATAGAGGTATACGGTTACAGAACACTTCTATAAAACTAAATAATTCACAAATTATTCCCTCTCACCTTATTAAATTTCAGCAAATGTTCAATTTCTTCAAAAATATTCGTCGTTTCCATTTCCTTTTCCATAGATAGAATCTCGTTTTCATGATTTCCAGCTCCATTCTCTGCTCCGTCACCATTACATGCAGATTGTGAACAAACATCTTTATTTAGAAATGCATTGACGTCCAGCGTTATTGACATTAATAATAATTAAATAAAATAAATTAATTTTCTTAATTGACAAAAATATGAAATGTGTGTAAAATGTTTGTAAAAGAAGATGAATGACAAAGGAACGGATAAATAAGGAGAATCAAAACAAAACGAACAATAACAATAGGGATTTAGAGATTGCTTTAATTTCTCGGCATGTTAGGGTTATAGAAATCGTTTTTAGACCAAAAAACATCTGAAACAGTAATGCCAATAAAAATGCATTGTTCATGTATTGTTAATAGATAAAATAAAAAGAAATTTCATATTTACTGTACGACTTGAAATATGCACAAAAAAAAAACAGTGAGCGGAGCAGTATAGTCGGACGGGGCCGACCATACGATACCCTACACAACTACCACGAACTCTAACTTTCTGAGGATGTTTATTCCGAGTCTGAGTAATATTTCCTGATATTTGCCCCCTCTTGTACAGTCCTTCTAATTACTTGTCCAGATTACCTTCACGGTGGGTGTGTTGTGATTTTCGGATTATACTCTACTCGAAAACACACAAAAAATTATGTTTTCGGTCCATTTCATCCCAAAATTTTAATCTGATCATCACCGAAAATTGTAGGCGTTGTTCTTGACCATAACTGGAACTTCATGAAAAATTTCAAAGCCATCAGCGCGATATTTCTCCCTTTAATGTGGTAATGGATTACTAAATAATATCTGAATACGTAAGCACATGTAAATATTTGACTGTAACTCCCACATCTGAGTAGATACATCACTATATTTGGTATCAATTTAAAGGTCAACCACTCCTCTTGGATATGTTATCAACTCCTGGGGTCTACATCCTCCAGGAGTAAATATATATGCCATAGAATACAAATTTTGTCATTTTTCACACAAAAGTCAGGGTCCATTTGACCCGCTAAATATTGACCGATCTTTATAAAAACATGCATGCTTATTCTCTGACCCGATCCCCTTCTCCATGCAAAAATTCGCGGTGTTTGGGCCATAATTGCGACCAGAAAAACCGACAAAAATTTAGTATTTGGTCCATTTCATCCCCTAAATATTAACCGATCTTTTCCAAAAACAATAGGGGTCTTCATTGGCCAGAACCCATCCTACATGCAAAATTTCGTGAAGATTGGTCCATAACTGTGGCCTGTATCGTGTTTACAAATTATAATGGACAGACGGACGGACGGACACACATGTCTAGATCGACTCAGCTAGTCGAGATATGACGATCGGTATACTTAAAGGTGGGTCTAGGACCAATATTTCGCGGCGTTACAAACATTTGGGGCTGCACAAAGCTATAATACCCTGACAACATAGTTGTGTAGGGTATAAATAATAATAATGATTGTGTCAAATATAAAAACATATGCGCAACGGGCTGTTGTATTTATCTGCCATTAACTAAAAACGCGAAAAATGAGCGAATGATTATATTTTCTGTCCGTCTGTCGACAATAATGTCTACCAATAATTAAGACATTTTGCATGTAGGACGGGTTATGACCAAAGAAGACCGAATACCACGGAATGTTACATGAAGAAGGTAATCTGGCTAACAAATATGCAAGAATGATTTGATGAAGATCGTGGGAAGTGAATCTGGCCATTAATTTAGAAGGGCAGTTTTGATAATGATCCACCAATACTCAGCGGGTCAAATCAACCAATGCCTTTCTGCTGACCTCTAATCGGTCAAGAAGGTCCAAATATCAAGTTCCGTTATAGTTGTGTAGGGTAACATATGGCCACGTCCGACTATAATCCTCCGCTCACTGATTTTTTGTAGGATAAATATTAACAAAATCGTAAAAATCCAAGAAAAAACAAAAGTTAAAATTTTCAAAAAAAAAAACAAGAAGTCAAATTCGTTCCGGGTGACATTTATATTTCTATCAATTTACTCATATAGGACCAATTCCACCGATGTTAGTCTAATCGCAGGCCTATATTTGAAAATCTTCAAAACCAAACATCTACTGTTTCAAAACATGGACGTACATTAACGACGAATATTTCAATGTGTTGCAAACGGAGTGATAAAACAATTAAAAACGTCGTTATACGGCATTTACATTAGAACTTTTTACCGGGTTAGCCTACTTTATGATTATTTAGTTGGCATATATTCAAAGGAATTGAAAACTTAACCCACTGGGTTAACCAAATCCGGTTTAATATAAACGACCTTTTAATTTCGGCCGCGTCAAACTTTTTATATGATATGGACATTTAACCCTTTATGGTCCAATGTTACCCAAAGGCAAATGTTCTAGAGCTTATATCTAATACGCGGCAAGTGTAATTTTTGGAATACATATGTAAAGAACTGATTATGGACTACACATTTCAAAAGAAAAATCTAAAAAATTCAAATTTTTGGTCAAGTTATACGCCTTTCAATACATAAATAAGTACAAAAATATGTGCAGTACCAAATTAGTATACAGGCAAAAATATTTAAATCGCTTTGTATTCTACATGTACGAATTGTACCCTCTATATCGTTGAGACTTGTAAAAAATAACCTAAAGAATAATTAAAAGTTATTTTTCGTCGATATTTCATTTGATTTTGTATATATTGGACTTTTATTTTTAATAAAGAAGTTACTGTATCTCCCGAACGCAATGATGCCAAATTTTGCTCATATCCTATTTAGGATAGTTGCATTAAATCTGTGAGCAGAAAATAGTTCTATTGGCACGGGTAAAAATTCGGGCCACAAAGGGTTAAAATACCTACAATCGATCATTATTAAATTGGAAACAATCCCAAAAGTTGGACTACAGACAGGTGAATGTGGTTAAATTGGTTTTATCAGTTATCCGGTGATTGATTCGAGGTGTTACCGAAGGAATAACAATTTATTATTAATATGTAATAAAATACTCTATTTGTTCCGCCGAATATTCGCTGGTAAGTGGCTTTGGTTTGAAGTATAGTTGAGACATCAAACAACAATATAGGACGTAGACATTATATGTTTCGTCGTAATTCTATATACACAAAAGCTGATGGCTATGAAAAGCCTAGTATAAAATTTTAATATTCTCGAAAAGTGCTGCCATGTTATTAGTCAACACACACACCATACCCATAGACATATATAGTTTACAGTTTTATCACCAGATGGTGACTAATCGACAGAGTAAACTACATAGTTCCATGGAGTTACAATCGTCGGCGTCAATAACTGTTATACCACTGCTTTGGGGTTAATAGATCACAAACAATGAAGAATGAAGAAGAAGAGCGAACGAACATAAGTAAATAAAACATTTGTCCTATAGTTAAATAAAAATTAAAAAAAAAAACCTTTTAAATTTCAAGAGTATTTGCAAAATTATGTGAAAAAAGTGTTGTGAAGATTATTAATTAATGGTGTTTTACAACATTATTATGTTTGTATAAAAGTTGTGTGTTATATACGTGATTATGGTGATTGGAATTGGAAAATCGCCCAAGAAAGAGACGCGATTTCGCAATGAAGAAAGTATTGCTTTTTTTCTTAATTAATTTTGTTGATTGTGTTTTAAAAATAATACAAAAAGTTAATATTTTAACTAAAATATACAATATTTCCTAAAATGTGTATGCATTTGTTAACCAAGTGACTTCTTTTAATCCAGTTGTGAAATTAAGTTGAACTTTGTACTCATTCTCCTTCTCTCACATGCTGATCTGAGAGACTCATTTAGAGCAGTTATCCCCATCCGTTAAACTATGAAACAAGAGTTTCTTTATTGATTTAAAGGCCTTGAGTTAATTGTTAAAAAAAGTAAATGTGAAAATATAAAAAAAAATAAATATGTTGTTTATTTCTTATTATTGTGTCAGCATATATTTTTTGTATGGAAATTACTAATATATTGGATCTTATCGGAAAACGAATATATTCCTCGCGAAAATGTGACATTTTATACTGAAGTGCGGCCCGCGGTAAGAAAATTCGTTAGTAGATAATATACAATTAACAAAATGTATCAAATAATTATGGCCAACAAAAGCCAAGCGGAAAAAGTAAGTATTGTTTTCGAATATGTATTGTTATTTAATATTTCGGTGTTTTAGAGGAGATCCCATCCCGTTTTAAAGGAGATTCCATATGTTTTCGGCATTTCAAAGGTTATATGTGGGTAACACAGATTTTGTTGTAAATTGTCATTATGTAATGTGTTCAATCAAATTTATAATATAGATGCTGAGAATTTTATCATACGCCATTTTTCAAAGACGTTTTACTTCCTCACACATATCTAATCTACGACTTTCTTTAAGTGGACTCCCATTTGTCAAACTCAAACTTACAATATTTTTACTGAATTTCCAAAGATCAGCTCTAACAAACGAATGTTTGCCAGTATAAATAGTTTTTGAACAGATGCCGGTCACCTTCGATCATTTCTCCGATCTTATCGACATTTTCGACGACCTGTGCGAGGTGCATCTTTAACATAAAAAATTCCTGAACGACACCAAAATTACACATAATTGGCTATTCGAATATCGGAACCATAAACACCTTTCACAATTTTAGCCGCTTGGCTTGCATTTTCGCCTTTGCCATAGAAAAACTCTAAAAAGTACCGAATTTTCTCTTTGTTCACTTAACTCACAAATGAATGCAATTTTTACTACGAAATTTCACCCTTCCAACCAGCATAAATCTCAAATTGTTTGATCGGTAATTTACGAGAAATTTATCAGTATCAGCCATCTGCCAAAAAAAGAAAAAAAAATGGATTTCGTTTTCCCCAACCTAATATTTATGTAGTCCTAGATATTTCGAATCGTGGTATAATAATTCATAATAATATATATTTATGTAAATAAATAGAACCATGTGCCCCATCGAAATAATTGTTTAGACTTCTTTGGACCAAATCAGTTTCAGACAATTTGTAGGCGATGAACTAATGTCCGTCCGTTTGTATGGCTGGTGCACAGAATAACTTTCGGCCCACTCCTTCTGTCAAAATTTGTTAATATACTACCATGCGAATGGAGTGTTTGATTAGATCAATGTTCACCAAAGAGGCGCCCGCGGGCGCTTTGAGAGAGAACCAATACAATCACAGTTCTGTGTTCGAACTCAACATTATTCTCGACATCGAACATGTAGTATGCTTTGCAATGCTTTAACATATACGATCTGTACCGAGAGAACGAAAATTACTCTCCCAACGGATCTATGCGTGTGTCCAACACAATCATAGCAGTTTGCATATGTATTGTTGGCTAACCCTGGATTAGACCCAAACTGTGCAAATCGTAATAGTTTTACCAAATCTAGATCCAGTCAGAAAATGGAAGACCTTTATATTCATACTAAATAAAGATTGAGTGCAACTTTCGGGCACAAAGATCCGCACACTTCAGCAAACCATAGGCTGTGGGTATAATCTGTCGGCAACTTAGGGACAAGTCTTTACTTGTTTTGGGTACATTTTACAAACGAATTGCCTGCAATCAAATATCAAAATATTTTATGTATATGCTTTTATCCTCTAAATATAACGTATATTATATCCATTTCTTACTTCCACATATTAGTCAATCAGTCCTACCACATTGTAACTTGCACAATTGCGTTTCCAAATATACATACTTTTCATCACACGTAGCCAGTCAGTGAATCCACCAGTTATATATTGATTGCTACGTTTTCCCGCCAGTGAATGTTCATCACAACTTTTACGTCGTTATTGTCAATGACTTCATCGCTGCGGCAAAGACAGACTGGGAAACAATTTATGACACTTTTTGTGGCTTAATTGAGAATTATTAATGAAAATTGATTAGTTACTCAGCGTAAAAGAGTTTATGGCGTAAAGCATAAATAAAATCGAACAATATATTTAAATTTTCGTCTGACGGTATAGTTTACAGCTGGGATTGAATGTGGTGAAAGGATAAAATTGAATGTGGTTGAATGTGATGAAAGGATAAAATGAATTTAAAGCTTCATATACATAATATTAAATTATTTATACTATGCTGAAATTAACTTAATATATGTTTCATTTTTATTTCAGAAAACATTTCAATTCGGGCAGTACAGCAGTACACAATAATGTAAGCGTTACAATTTTAATATTTCTTTATTATATACTAAATTCATAATTATTATTAAATTCATAATTATCTTATGTTAGTACAAAATTAAAAATCCTCGCTTTTGGCACTTTGAAAAAAGAGTCTTAAAAACATCAGTGCTTTAAGGCACCTTAAACATTGGTTTTAAAAAATCCGCGCATTAAGGCAACAAAAATATACGCTATACCTCTCTTATGGAGGACTTATTAAAAAGGCATACTTCCGTGACGACTTTCTGAAAGTCTTCTGTCCCTAGAAGAGATGTATATTGCACCTAGAATACTAGAATACCATAAGAAAGTCCTTGAATTCATAGGTTTTACTTTTCTTTGGAGTTTCCGCCATAGCAGGGTCCTAAACATCTAAACACTTTGTATAATTCGGAATCTGGTGTATATGGTCCCTCTGAACAAAGCAGAATCAAAACATAACTAAGTTATTAAAAAAAAATTAAATGGAAAGACGGTCCCACACCTTCCTTGTACCAACTCGTTAGAATGTCTTTTGTGGGGAAGTCTATTACCTTCTGCCTATCAGAAATTTTAAATTGCAGATGTATATTGCACCTAGAATACTAGAATACCATAAGAAAGTCCTAGAATTCATAGGTTTTACTTTTCTTTGGAGTTTCCGCCATAGCAGGGTCCTAAACATCTAAACACATTGTATAATTCGGAATCTGGTGTATATGGTCCCTCTGAACAAAGCAGAATCAAAACATAACTAAGTTATTAAAAAAAATTAAATGGAAAGACGGCCCCACACCTTCCTTGTACCAACCCGTTGGAAAGTCTTTTGTGGGGAAATTGCATTCACTTTGGTTAAAATTTTCCGAAATACTTAAAATGGGGCGGGATCAGTTTTTTTTAACGGTGTGGCCCCTAGATTTCTAAATGCCAAATAAAAGAACCTTCAATATAATTAAAATGGGCGATAACAGGCTCCCATATTTTGAACTAGTTTTTTGTCATCTTCGGTCATTTGGGTTGGATAACCTTATTTTAAAAATGCCTAAAATAAGACGGCCTCTAAAATGGGGGTCATTTATAGAAGACCTACATTAAACAAGGCCACCTCTCGCCAGACCAAGACGCTGAAATTACCGGTGATGTTGTATTGATCTGAAGCATGGGTACTTGCACAAGCAGATGAGGCAGATATATGGGCCGATCTGCGTCGATGGTGAATATTGTCATCGAATGAACCATGTGCTATACCATCTATTCTCGGACATCGACATAGTCAGACGTATCGAGCTGCAGCGAATATGTTGGCTATGCCATGTTGTGAGAATGGATGAGGATTCTCCCACTTAAAAGGCGTATAAAAGCGAGTCTTGTGATGGTTCACGCAGAAATGGAAGGCCACAAACCCGATGGAAAGATCAAGTAGAAGACAACATTTCGGAACTTGCTCTTTCAAATTGGATGAGATCCGCACAAAACCAACGCGCTTGGAAATCTCTTTTAAGCTCAGGTTATGGAAACAAACGTTCTGTCACAAGCCAGCTAAGTAAGTAAGTATTAGGTCAACCACTGTCAAATTACCGATAACATTTTTTTTTTTAATTTTTTCACACAAAAGTCTGGGTCCATTTGACTTGCTAAATATTGAACGATCTTTCTCAAATAGTAATGCTTATTCTATGGTCAGACCCCCTTTTCTGCGTAAAATTTCGTAATGTCGGGTCATAATCGTAGTTTTCATTGCCAATAGGGGTCTTCATTAGCCGTAACCGACCCGATATTCAAAATACGTGAAATCGATCGGGACTATTATATGACTGCAATGTAATGGAACATTGCTGTCAGGAGAAAATAAAATAACCAACTATAAATACACAGGTTGGAAAATAGGGCTAGGACCTTGAACATACCGAAAATTTCGGGTAGAACGTACTCTCCAAGGTGTTGGAATACCAAATTATTTCGTATTGCTAAAATATAGTTACTTCATTTGGAAAATGCTGCTAGGGCTATTAATATACCTATAAATGGGATTAACCATATGGGACTATATCCAATGATCGATGTACATCTATATTTTTGGGAGGAATCCACAAAATATCTAACTTTTGCTCGATTTCAAATGTGGGCTATACCAAACCTTGGGTATCAATATTAAATCTTAGGTAGAAAGGTTTGACTCCCAATTAGAATGGGGGCACCGCAAAGCTGGACCGCAATTTCCACTTTTTTACGGAGGGTTCCTAATCCTGATAATCCCAAAATATAATCTTCAACAAATTTTGAAATTTGAGAGGTTCTGCAGTGGAACCACCACAATTTCCACTTTTTTGTACGGAGGGTTCCTAACCCTGATAATCCCAAAATATAATCTTCAAAATTTTTTGAAATTTGAGAGGTTTTGCAGTGAAAGGGCTATATAAGGAACTGTACCTATATATTCTGCTTCCGATGTAAACCATTCAAAAAGTACCATCAATGTCTGTTTCAAAGCGGAACAAATAATTTTAAAATAATACATACATACAGATTTTTAGAATTTACATTCAAATATCAAATACCTGCTCCAAAAGCACGCCCAATTTATAACAAACAACCTAATTTTTTTCTTTGTTATCCCTTTCATTCCATCCACAAATACTTCAAATCCTCTTAATTTACTCCCAAAATTCCAGTATTGCTTTGTTATATTTCACAGAAATAGAAGTAGAACCAAAAAAAAAAAAAAATACTTCTTTTATTAGGTTTTCACATTTATTTCAAATGTCTTTTGCAGTTTCAAAGTTCAATGTGAATGTGTTTGACCGACCACTGCCGATGAACGAACACAAATCATTTTTATGCAGAATTTGACTCTTCAGACCAACTGACCGACCGATGATGGTGGTGACCTCCTCCCCGAGGGGTTGTGGAATACCTCTACAGGCAAGAATTTTCTCCTGTAGTGTCATTTCTAACCTCTGCATTCCGAACAAATTAGAGTGTGGACGAGTCAATTACTGTTCGTTGGTTCGTTTTAGAGGAATGTTTGAGTCATAGCTTTCCTCCTTGTTGCCAAAATCGAAAAAGAAAAACAAGAAAATATCCAAAAACTAGAGCATACACACAAACAAATCGACAAAATATCTCAACGTTAAAGACCACGTAACATGCTGAGGTTTGTAGTCTGTCTGCATGGCAAAGACACCATGGAGTATATAAGCTGATAGAGAAAAAGCGGGGGTGCGGCCATTCCTGGACGTGTTCATCTTCCATCACTGATGCTTGCTAGCTAGCTACTGGCTTACAGTTGTCAATTTGTGGCTTTTGTTGAGATATTTTCATGTCAGTCATTTCCTTTCTGTTAAAAACCACCATGCCCCTTGCTGTCGTGGTCTTTGTGGCCGTTGTGCTTTTTGGCTATTGTGTCTGGATGTGTGTCGCTGTGTGCGTGTATTGTCCTCTCTTTAGCCAAATGATGATGATGAAGACGAAGAATCGACTGAAATCATTTTAGTTTAGCCATAATTATAGATAATTGGCATTTAATTGAACTGTCATAAAATTTGACATTTAAAAAAGCAAATAATAGAGGACAAACGCTGAGTGATGCTTTCGTCGATAAAATTGATTTTCATCAATGAAAAGTTTCCATACAAATGACAAAGGCGATATGAAGTATTTTTGTTAAATGGAACTTTAAAATTTGGTATTATTTTAATTGTGAGAAGAGGAAGGGAAAATTTGTGAGAGCGTGAAATTTTAAAAATAAAATGATTTTCCCTTCGAATTTTGACTAGACATTACAATGATAAGATTTAACCTTTGTCCAAGACTTACTTACTTAGCTGGCTTGCGATAGAACTTTCGTTCCATAAGCCGAGCTTAAAAGAGATTTTCAGGCGCGTCGGTCATTTGCGCAGTTTTTCCAGTTTGAAAGATCATATTCCACAATGTTGTCTTCCACTTGATCTTTCCATCTTATTCGTGGCCTTCCCCTTCAGCATGAACCATCAGCTGGTTCGCTTTTATATGCCTTTGGGCTGGGTATGACCTAGCCAACGTAGACGCTGCAGCTCTGACAATACCGATGTCAGAGAATAGCTGGTACAGCTCATGGTTCATTCGACGGCGATATTCCCCGTCAACGCAGATCGGCCCATAGATCTTTCGGAGAATTTTTCTATCACACACTCCAAGAGCTGCCTCATCTGCTTTCCTATGAACCCATGCTTCAGATGCAAATAATAGCACTGGTACTATCAGCGTCTTGTAGAGTGTGAGTTTGGTCTGGCGGGAGGTGGCCTTGCTTTTGAGTTGCCAACACTATCCTTCTCCGAATTTCAAAACTGATGTCATTAGTTTTATTTATGGCGGTACCAATGCATATAAAATCGTTAACTACCACGAAGCTTTAGTTCTCAAGTTCCACAGTTGGTCCGAATTACTGGACGTCTTGTGCGTTGGTAGCATCAGCTTGGTCTTCTCGCCGTTTACCGCCAGACCCACTTTGGCAGACTCCTCAATTTGTTCAAAGGTGGCTGTTGCCGCTCGCAATGTTCGACCCATTATGTCGATGTCATCGGCGTAGGCGAGTAACATGTGTTGTTTGTTGTACAGAGTGTCATTTCTGTCATCTCGTATGACATTTTCCAGCAGGATGTTAAAAAGATCACACGACAAACTGTCACCTTGTCTGAATCCTCGTTCGGTATTAAAGGGCTCCGACTTTAACTGCTGATCTTGTGGCAGTTAACGTTATCCTGCATAGCCGAATTAATTTTGCACGAATGCCAAACGCAGACATGGCTTTAAACACCTCTGAACGGATAGGGCTGTCGAATGCGGCTTTATAATCAACGAATGGGTGGTATGTGTCGATGTGTTTTTCGTGGGTCTTTTCCAGGATTTGGCGCAGAGTGTAAATATGATCAATGGTGGATTTGCCAGGTCTGAAGCCGCATTGGTATAGTCCAATAATGTCATTGACCATTGGCTTCAGTCGTTCACACAACACACTGGATAACACTTTATATACGATGGGAAGGAGACTTATTCCTCTATAGTTGGCACATATCTTGTCTTGTCTCTTTTTTGTGCACGGGACACAGGATGCTGAGGTTACAATCATTGGGCATGCATTCCTCTAGCCAAATTGTACTAATCAGCTGGTGCATGCTCCTGACCAGCATCTGACCACCAGTCTTGAATAGTTCGGCTGGTAACGCATCGGCTCCTGATGCTCTGTTGTTCGTGAGCCGATTAATTGCTTTTATGACCTCATCTTAGCTAGGTGGTATCCATTCTATACCATCATCTCTTATTGGTTCTGGGGTATCTTCTTCTCCGCCACTATTTGCTACCAAAAGGTTTTCAAAATGCTCCTTCCAGATCCTCAGCACGCTGTCTGTATCTGTCACCAGGTTTCCTTCTTTATCTCTACATGAGGATGTGCCTGTACCAAAGCCTTCGGTTTGATGTTTTACTCGTTGGTAAAATTTTCGGACTTCATTAAGACTCCTAGACATCTCGATTTGCTCACGATCACGTTTTTCTTGTTCGTTCTTCTTTTTTCTGAAAATACATTTCTCCTCTCTCATTTTCTCCTGATAAATCCTTTGCACCTTTGATACAACACGAGTCCGAACCTTGGCAGCTACACAGTTGTGGCTGCCAAGGTTCGCTCCTCGGATCTATTGAACGCCTAATACGCTGGATGAATGCCTTCCGTCTATCACAACATGATCAATTTGATTTATCGTTGCTTGATCAGGAGAAATCCAGGTGGCCTTGTGTGTATCCAGATGCTTGAATCTGGTGCTGCTAACTACCATGTTTTTGCTGCCGCGAGGTCAATCAACCTCATGCCGTTGTCGGATATTTTCCCTTCCGATGTTTGCATTAAAATCTCCTAGTCTTCGGACGGAACATGGGCGCAAATGAGACTGATGTAGAAGAACTTCGCTTTTATGCGGATTATAGCAATTCGCTCATTTACTGGAGTGAATCTGGAGACGAGGTCTTTGTCTTCGGTCGGAGCATGGGCGCAAATGAGACTGATGTAGAAGAACTTCGCTTTTATGCGGATTATAGCAATTCGCTCATTTACTGGAGTGAATCTGGAGATGAGGTATTTTATTCTGCCGTTAATCATAAATCCGCAGCAAAATTCATGTCTCGTTTCATGACAGCTATAATAAAGGGCGTAATCGTCTGATTTACTTGCGCCTCTCCCTTTCCATCGCATTTCGGCTTTGTACTTCTTGAGTACACCCGCCAAAGCGAAAACTGCGCTTGTTCTGTACAAGGTGCGCACATCCCAAGTGCAGATTCGCAGACCTTGGTCCTTTATACGTTTGCGGGGGTCGTCAACATTAGGGGGGTTTGGTTTTCTTTTTCTTTGTTTTTTCATAGTATGAGGGTTTTTCCGAGTGTGGGCAACTAACCCGACGCCTCAACCCATTTTTTATAGGTCTTATGGGTGAACTCGCGGCACATATTAGCTCACTATTTCAACGGGCGATGAAAATAGCTACCCCATGTGATATCGCGGGGAGGTCAGTGTCAACAATTGAGATGAAAGAGGGACCAAGATAAGCCTGGACTTCGCCATGTTAAAGCCAGAGCCGTTGCTTGGTATCTATCATCCCCTACGCCACCCACCATCCGCCTTATAGTAGATGCTGAAAAAAAAATATTTAAAAAAAAACCGCCTTATAGTAGATCTACGCCTTCTGATACTTTAATCCATTAAATATTTGCTATAAATTCTTTCAAAAAAAAAAAAATCTTCAACATTTTGTTGCATTGCAACAGGACATGAATATGAATGAAACCACAAATTCTTTATTACGTATGCATTCAAATCAATGACTATCGAAGTATTTAATTTGATTTTTCTTATTTTATGGATGCCAATAAAAGAAAACAGGACCTTGCGGAAAATAGTAGTAATCTGTAAAACCAGAATACACAACAGCAACAACAACTACAATCATCAACTCAAAATTAGTTTCTTTCTGTTCTGTTCTTAAGTGCATTGAGGAGTACTGGGTTCGATTTTTTATATTCTTTTCAACTGGCTTTGCTTGTTTCTGGTCGGAACTCCTTTTATTCATTAACATTAAGTGTTTCCAAAGCCAATAATGTGGTATGGCCTTCAATTACCACACTCACACACTGTATATGGAGAGTCATCTCATCCGGTTGATGTGTTGTGTGTCCCTAAAACTATAATGATGTCCAGAGCAAAAAAAGAAAAAAACTCTTCCCCCAACCCTCCGTAAAGAAAACTTTGTAACAAAATTTGTTCATTTATATTGTGGTTAAGTTGGTATTTATTGAACTTGAATAGTTGTTTCGGTTAAGTTCAATTTTGTGTTCACTCACTCACTCACTCATTCCATTCATTATTTTTCTTTTGGGGGGACAAGGAAATTGTTTGAAATTTCGTTACCATGGGAACTGCAACTATTTCGAACATGTGTTAATTGCCTTAACAGCTAAATGAGAAGAAGAAGCAGTAGCAGATGAAACGCTTATAGTTTTGTGGGAGTTTCTATTAAGGAAATAAGTTCAATATCGTGTTGATGACCTAATGAATGCTTGGGGTTGGGAGGCTTCAGATAGTATTTGTGAATTACAAAACAGATAAAAACCATTGAAAATTTGGTTTTGCTTGTCTAATACATGATAATAACAAGAAAAATGTCTAATTAAGTGGATATGACATGTTTTTGATCTAGGAAAGGGATGTCATATTATGGTAATTTGTAGTTTTTGAGACAAAATTACGATTTTTAGTTTTGTGGAGATGTTTAGAAAAAATGTGAGAAATTAATAAATCAATCAATGAACATTGTGAAAAATACGAAAATGACTTAGCATTGTTGGTGGACCATTGACATTAAACCGGAATTTAAATATGTGATCTGTATATGATGTGTATATGATGTATGTTAAATTTTATGGTAGTCGAACAGACTTTGGTGTATCATTCTGTACCGATTAAAAGCTAACTTGTTAATGCAATCGGACGAGTTGGGTATTTGGAGTCGGTTATATATGGAAGCTAAATCCAAACCGATTTAAACAAAACTTTAACATCATTATTAGGGCATAAAATCGCTCTGAAATATAAACAGCTATAATTAAATCTGGAACCATTTAATCAAAACTTAATATACGTCATTTCAGTATGCTGTACAATCATATTAACATTAGTTCTTTGGTGCAATATCGTGGAAGCGAGGAAACTGTGGGAGCTTCATATATAAATCTGTATCAAATGTAATCGCATTCGGATAAAAGAAGCGACATTGAATGCGTTGAAATGTACACTTTTTTAAGGTTCTTATCTCTTCAGGACTAATACAGTGGTTATAGCGAACATCCATGTCCTCACTATCATTTTTTGTCCTCTACCATAAATTTTACATTCCGTTTGCAACACCACGAAATAATCGTCGCATACCCTATAAAGCATATATTCTTCATCAGAATGAAATGCTATGCCAACTGTTGATCTCACGTATCATAGTATTGTAAATGGGATATATCCAATATTCGGTATTTTGGGTGTGTTGGACACGTTTTTCAAACAAATTGACTGTAATTTGATATTTTGGAATCTCGTTGCATAGCAAATCTCCACAGCAAAAGTTATCCACATTACCCCAAGTGCAGGACTAGATCCCATATATGGTATTTTGGGGAGTTTAGGAGGAGTTGGTGAGTTTAGGTTTTATATCCCATGTTTCCTGGGTCAAATTCTTTTCAGACAATTTGGAGTCGATTTACAAAATTCCGTTCGTAAATCTCTCTGGCTGGTCGACTGGTGCGCACTATAATAGCACGTTTACATTGTACCGGATTAAGTTAACCCAGTGGGTTTCAATTGTCAATTCCATTGCCTATTTGTCAAATAAATCCTCATAAAGTAGGTTAACCGTGCAAAAAGTTCTAATGTAAATGTCGTTTAACGTTCGAAGGGAGTAACCGATTTCATTAAAACTTTGCACATCGTAATATGTATTCCAAATTTAGATCAAGTTCGAAAATGATGGATATCGGACCACTCCTTCTGGTACCTCCCCCACAAAGGGTAAATATTTTGAAAAATTGTACATATCATACGAAGCGAATGGAAAATTCAATATCTTTGAAACTTTGCACATCGTAATATGTTTACCGTATCTAGATTATGTCCACTCCTTCTTGTAGCTCCCCTCTCCACAAAATGGTAAAAATTAGCCAAAAATAATTTTATATTATCATGCGAACGGACTGTCCGATTTGAACTAAAATTCCCTACAGTGTCAAAATGTTTTCAATTGGTTTGTTAAATTATTTATCAAGCGAATTGAATGTCGAATTTGTTCTAAACGTTAAAAATGTTAATACATTTACCAAACCTATATAAAATCCGAAGATTGGATCCATTGTTCCACTCCACTTCTAAAATAATAAAACCTGTGTGTAATTCCGTAGACCTCCGAAAACCATAGTCTGAGGGTTTATATCTGTCGGTAACACCGACTGTCACTTTTTATACTACACTGTGGTACAGGGTATTATGTCTTTGTGCATATGTTTGTAACAGGCAAAAAGAAACGAGATAGACACATGGTTCCTTTTGAGAATATGCATAGAATCAATTTTAAGTCGATTTATGCATGTCCGTCTATCCATGTATTTTTGTTAACAAAGTACAGGTCGCATTTGTGATCCGATTTGGATGAAATCTGGCACAGTTCACTTATTTGGCCCAAAGACCTATTGAAATTGGTAAAAATCGGTTCAGATTTAGATATAGCTCCCATATATGTTTTAATCCGTCGTCCGATTTTATGTAAATGGTGCACCAAAGTCCCTATTTATCCTTCCATTTGCACGAAATTTGGATTTATAAGTAAATTAAGAACTCAAAATGTGGCCGAATGCACAAAACCTAACATGTGACAAGTTTCGATGAAATCGGTTTCGATTTCGATATTTTGCTTTAAATTTATTTACATAATTTTGTCCCATAGTGAGAAGCAACTCTATATCTGACCAAAATTTAGTACAGGTTGCAGAATGACATTTAATTTCATGTTAATGGTCCTTCAAAAATGCGACGTCTGTTAGGATCCCATCTGTGGAATATACCCAAAGTGGTGAAGGGTATCATATAGTCGGCCCGTCCGACTTTACTACTTTCCTTACTGGTTTATAGAATATTTGAAGTTCAAAATTCGCAAATATTGGACCTACGCCGATTTTGTCTTTCTTGGCTCTTAATACATTCTCCAAGTGATTTCATCTCATAGAGAATTTTTCTTATAAACATGTATATAAAATCGGACAAGATTATATGCAAATGGAGGTCAATTGAAAGCAAACTTCTACACAACGCACTCTTCCGGCATCTGAGAATAGAAAATAGTCTCTGGGACGTTGTGGAGGCAATTAGAGCTCAAAAATTCGGTTGAGTGTCGATGCCAGTTCGTAACGAAATGATGCAGGCAAAATCATTGGTTCATTGCGAATGATCTCATAAACTCATCATCAGCGTTTTAATACCCTGTGCCACAGTGTGGTATCTTTGTGCATATGTTTGTAGCAGGCACAAGAAAATGAGGTTGACACATGGTTCCTTTTGAGAATATGAATAGACTTGTGTGCAAAGTTCCGTAAAAATCGTTTCAGATTTAGATATAACTCCCATATATATTTTCGTCCGATTTAATGTAAATCGTGCACCAAAAGCCCATATTGCTTTCCATTTGCTAAAAACTAAAAATAGCGTACTGAATTAAGTCTCGAATAACAAGTATTATGTTTCGTGGAATTCGGATCAGACTTAGATATAGATCTCATATATATTTTCTTTCGATTTTATGTAAATTGTGCAATAAAGATCTAATGTTTGTCCGATTGGCAAACGATTTTGTAACATGTAGTGAAGTTAACGTACATTATATTGTGACAGCATCAAGTGACGGGTAAAGGGCTTCTCAAACTTTAAACACGTTTTTCTCTTTTGCGAATGGTGGGCACGATAACCCAAAAACTAATAACCCAATCGATTCCAAATTTGTCCTCTTTCTAACACCGTTGGAATTTTCGGATTCCGATGTTCCAGTGAGGAGTTTGCATGCCCACCATCGAAAATAAGGACTTTTCTTTGAACACAAAAAACAACAAGAAAACAACAACAAACAATTTTGATAAATTATTTTTCTTTTTAAATCTTGAAATATATTTGTGCAAAACTTACAAACCTTAACAAGCATTTACCAGCCCATTTAAAATCTTAAAAATTAAAAATCGAGAATGAGGGGGGGGGTTCCCTTAAACAATTCCGAATGAAACGAAGTTTATCATAGTTTGCAGAAAGGCATGTGTATGGATTGATGTTAGTCGGTTCACTTATAGATAAAAGACACATATTTAAGTTTGTTCAATTTCATGTCAATGTTCCTTCGAAAAGGCGATGTCTGTTAGGACGCATTATAAAATCGACCCAGTCCGACTTTACTACTTTCCTTACTGGTTCAAACTCTTGAAACACAGAAGTCGATTTTTCGAATCTCAACATGTTTTTTTTCGATTTTTCTTATGTTTTTGCAAAATAGTCAGGCTGAATCCCAGTTTGTTGTTTTAATAAAAAACAACTATTTATTAGTGGGGAATGTATGGCATTGTTTGCCGAGGGGTATGACAGGGAAGACTATAGTTTCGGATCACGCCACTGATCCTCATCAGTTCCCTTAGTTTTTTGTTGGGATGTTCTCCCCAGAAGCTATTGCTTCTATACAAAAAACCTTTCATACCCAAATGTCTCTTGTAACAAAGCGAAGTACCAACGACATAAACTGTATGAGAATTTCGCTGGTGCCTCACTTCGAGGTTAACAAGGCATTTACAAACAATACCACACCTTTCCCACTGTTGTGTGTTGTCACATTGCGACAAATGCACGCAACGACTTTGTTGGTGGTGCTAGTATACAGCAACAAACCAAACAGTTTAACCGTGCCTTCGTCTACAACTTCAGTAGTGTTGGCGGTTTATTACCATTTGTATTTTGTTTTTGCAAAATAGTCAGGCTGAATCCCAGTTTGATGCCAGGGAAGACTATATATTTTTTTCTTATATATTTTCAATTGTAGCAAAATGGGTTTCTTTAATCGGTATCCTAAATTTTGGGAAGAAAGAGAAGACAGCGGATGCGTTGTCCGTAATCCGGAGTTTTAGGCATGATAATGCATTTGTCTTTTGCTAAAAACTCATTTGCAAGCACCGTATGTCAGCTGGTACGTTATCGTGATTGAGATTTTTAAAATTCTGCGCATAGCTTTGATCATACGATAATGTGACAAGAACTAACCATGCATCTCGTCATTACAGTCGAAAAAAACAGTGAGCAAAACCTTCACATTTGACCCTAATTGACGTGGTTTTATCTTTCATCTTCTCGATCTTCCTTAAAGCGTTTATACTTCAATTGACAGATATGTTTGCCAATTTCACAAAATTTGGAAATAGCGGACTTCATATATATAGATGCCCTCGTATCATTCAGATAGGACATACATTGTATTGTGACATCTCACTTTAAGGGCTGTTTATAATTCACATAACCTAAGTTATAGGTGATATGCATTGAGCAAATTTCTTTGCATTTTACATAGATTTTAATTGTTTTTTTTTTAATTTTATGCACTTTTTGCAACATAAAACTAAAGTGCAAAATTATGCACTCGCAAAGGTATTTCCTAATAAAATTGCTCGTTCATTCATCAGCCTTGTAAGAAAATTTAAATGTTCATTTAAATTAAATGAATGCAGAAACAAACGCAGGAACAAAAACTTAAGTTTCGTAGTTATATGCATGGAATGTGCAAACAAGATTAGGCAGGAGCCATTCCAAACAATTCCATAAAACAATAGACTAACAAAAAAGACCTTCTCTCACTCTCCATATTTTGACGCATTTTTGGGCCAAAAGGGAAATATGTGAACAAAAGGACAATAGAATTGAGAAAGGGTTACTACTCAACTATTTGGCAAACTATTTAGTGTTATAAACTGCTGCTGCTGCTGGAATGCTGACATTTGATTCAAGATTTTCAGCACTCAGGGAGAGATCTAAAGGTTAGCACACAAGTTTAGTCATTAGTACTTTAAATTCATCTGCCATCTGTTATTTTGGCAATGGTCGTTGAATTTGTGAAATTGTGTTACAAAAAATGTGTGAACATTTTTTTTTATAAAAACAAAAACAGTATTTTGAAACAAAAAAGAAAATAACACTAATAACATTGTTTGTATGTGTATGAAAAGATTCATAACACATGGCTAAAGAGACCAACGAGGAAGGATAGTAATTTTGGAAAATGGAATCAATTTATCAAAACATTACAGATATATTGGATGTGTTTATGGCCACAAGAGGGGATTTTGGAAAGACCTTTAGGCGGATTGTGAATATGTAGACTCATGTAGGTCCAAAACGTGACTCTTAGGCCCATAAGCGTTATCTTTTTATGAATATTTATTTGAAAGACTTTTAAGACCATAACCGAAGGTTTTAAAGAATAATTCTTTGAAGGACTTTTAGGTCCATAGAACTTTTAAACCTTTAGGCGTGGATTTTTAAAAACTATTTCTTGAAGGACTTTGAAGGCACTAAGCGTGGATTTTTAAAAACTATTTCTTGAAGGACTTTTAGGGCCCTAAGCGTGGATTTTTAAAAACTATTTCTTGAAGGACTTTTAAGGCCCTAAGCGTGGATTTTTAAAAACTATTTCTTGAAGGACTTTTAGGGCCCTAAGTGTGGGTTTTGAAAACTATTTTTATGGAATTGTAAGCCTATTTTTATAGATAGTTCTTAAAGGACTTTAAGGCATTAGGCGTGGATTTTTAAAAAATAATTTTTAGGGACTTTTATGTCCATATCCGTCGATTTAAAAAAAATCATTTTTAAGGACTTTTAGGCCCATAGCCGTCGATTTAAAAAAAAAACATTTTAAGGACTTTTAGGCCCATATCCGTCGATTTAAAAAAAGAAGGGCTTTAAACCCATAGCCGTGGATTTAAAAAAAAAAAATGAATTACATTGAGGCCCTTAGCCGTGGATTTAAAAAAAATCATTTTAAGGACTTGTACACCCATAAGCGTGGATATTTTTGAGAATAATTAAATTTTGAAGAAAAATTCTTCAAAGGACGTCGAAGCCAATACGCGTGGATTTTTTACGAATTGTTCTTGAATTGAAATTTACTCCCAACACTCGTTAAAAATATGTTTTCATACAAAACTATTTAAGGCTGTATTAGGACAAAAGAATAAATCCTTTACTTATATTCACACTAACACAACATACCTACATACAAATTGTAGCACACATACTTGTCCTAAGAGTTTCATATTTTATACACCAAATATCATGCCCTGGGCAAGAGCAGCGCATCATTCACTCATCCAACCGACCAGCCATACATACATTCCTCCCTCCTTCTCTAAACATCTCCAACTAAAAATGTCATGTTGCCACTTGAAGTGTTTATGAGGGTTTTTCATATCATGCGACACTTAATAAAAACAATAACAGTTTTTGAACATCAGCCCTAAATGGAAATCCATTTGATGATAATATGAGTAAAACTAGTTTATTGTTTTTTATATATTTGTCCCTTAGACTGTTCATAGATGGTTGTGTTTGTTTTTTTAGACTTCCGTTTTGTTATTTAAAGGACCAAATGCCCATATCATAACATCAGACACACATCAAGCATCTCCTCCACTCACACCCAATCATCACACTATTGTTTTTCAATCTTTATTTTGGAAAATTGTTTTAATGGTATGGGGAAATATTTTTCTGGGTGTATCGAAATAGTGGTTTTTGTTTTGTATATAGACGGGTCATCAACAGTATGAATTATGAAATTACCATAATATAATCATTATTTGTTTCTGTAAAATATTGTCTCGGCACAATATAACATTGGGAACTAAAAAGATTGAGGGATATATTTCAATCATTGTAGTTATTAGTTTTTATGGTAGATCTACCTTAAAAGGATTCATTTAAATGTACATAATACTTGAATGTAACGCATTAATTTGCCTGGCAATATAGATCAATAGTTAAAAATAAAGTTTCGAATTTCCATCTCAAATAACAATCTGTTGAGATGAACGCCTTTAAGAACCCTGAAGTGCATATTCGCCATAGATCAAGTTTTTTAGTTATCCCGTTATGAAATTTTTGCTGGTTGCTCTAAAGCTCAAGAAGAAAAACTTTTATATTTTTGTTTGCAGCATTTTCAGGTTATAATCTAGAATGAAGGTTAAGTCAAACCAAATGAGGGGTTTTTGAAAATATTTCGTACTTCTATCTCGAGTAATTAAATGACACAAGACGATATTTTTTCTCGAAATATTCTATAAAAATATCGCACAATCAACGCAGATCGGCCCATAGATCTTTTGGAGAACTTTCCTTGCAAACACTCTAAGTGCTGTCTCATCTGCTTGCGTAAGTACCCGTGCTTCAGATCCATATAACAGCACAGATGGTATCAGCGTTTGTAGAATGTGAGTTTGGTCTGGGGGGAGGTGGCCTTCTCCGAATATGTCATGATGTCATTTGTTGTATTTATGGCGGTACCATGGTATATAATATCTTTGACTACCTCGCAGCTTTAGTTCTTAAGTTACACAGTTGATCTGAGCCTACTGGGCGTCTTGAGGTTGATACCATCAGCTTGGTCTTCTCGCCGTTTACTGTCAGACCCACTTTGGCAGACTCATTCTTAAGTGTTCAAATTTTTTTACCGGTATCAATGTTCGACCCATTATGTCGAAGTCATCGGTGTAGGGGAGTAACATGAGTTGTTTGGTGTACATAGTGCCATTTCTGTTCCCTTTTGCCTCTCTTATGACCTTTTCCAGCAGGATGTTAAAAAGGTCACACGACACACTGTCACCTTGTCTGAATCCTCGTTCGGTATTAAAGGGCTCCGAGAGGTCCGTTTCGACTTTAACTGCTGATCTTGTGCCAGTTAATGTTATCCTGTATAGCCGTATTAATTTTGAATGCCAAATGCAGGCATGGCTTTAAACACCTCTGAATGGATAGGGCTGTCGAATGCGGCTTTATAGTCGACGAATAGGTGGACTGTGTCGATGTGTTTTAGTGGGTATTTTCCATGATTTGACGCAGAGTGAAAATCTGCATCATGCATTCCACTAGTCAAATTGTAGTAATCAGCTGGTGCATGCTCCTTATCAGCATCTGAACACCAGTCTTGAATAGTTCAGCTGGTAACCCATTGGCACCTGCTGCTTTTTTATTCTTCAGATTGCTATTTTGACCTCATCTTGGTTAGGTGGAATACATTTATACCGCCATCTTTTTACCGCTACTATTTGATACCAGAAGGGTTTCAAAATGGTCCTTCCAGATCCTCAGTACGCTGTCTGTATCTGTTACCAGATTTCCTTCATCATCTCTACAGGAGGATGCGCCTGCACCAAAGCCTTCGGTTTGTTATAATTTCTGGACTCCTGTACATCTCGATTTGCACACGCTCACGTTTTTCTTATTCCTTACTCTTATTTCTGAAAATACGTTTATCCTCTCTCCTTTTCTACCGATAATTCTTCATAGCATTAGGTGTTGCTACTGTCTGCAGGATTGCCCTATACGCTGCGTTTTATACCCTCCACCATAGTATGGAGGGTATATTAATTTTGTCATTCCGTTTGTAACTCATCGAAATATTCATTTCCGACCCTATAAAGTATATATATTCTTGATCAGGGTAAAATTCTAAGACGATCTAGCCATGTCCGTCCGTCTGTCTGTCCGTCCGTCTGTTCGACCGTCCGTCCGTCTGTCCGTCTGTTGTAATCACGCTATCTTCTGAAGGAATTGAGATAGGGAGCTGAAAATTTGCATAGGTTTGCCTTTTGTCTGCAGGCAGGTCAAGTTATAAATATGGGTCCATTTCTTCGGATATCCCCCATATAAGGGTACCCCAATTTTCGGTATTTTGGGGTTCTTGAGCGCATTTTTCTATCGAATGCGTTTGAATTTGGTATTTTGTAGTCGTATATGGTAACAAAACTCCCTACCAAAAATTTTTAATATTCGCCCTCTTTTTGGGGTCGTCCCCTATAACCCCATTTTTATATTAAAATAGTTATATGATTTGTTCCGTGTTTGGGTATGGTTCTAAGACTCTGTTGTAATCATTTCATCTGCGGAAGATACGATAAAAACTAGAACATAAGGTTCGATAATTAACCTTAGTTATATTCATATATATGAACTGTAACCCGCATTTAGGCCCAGACCCTGCGTGGGAGGTAGCAGAAGGAGTGGACCGATATTCCCCATGTTCGAACTTGAACTAATATTGGATAAAATAATAATAGGCAAAGTTTAGATGAAATCAAAATTTTTTGAAACAAATTTGGTCCAATGATGCATGGGGTCTAGGACCAATAATTAGGACCATAATCGGTTTGTACAAATGTCGGTATAGGTACGCTTTTTGGTATGTTCTCTATATTTTTATTTCAAGTACCTGTCAGTATATCTACGGTGGAGGGTATCCAAAGTTCGGCCCGGCCGAACTTAACGCTTTTAAACTCGTTTATTTTGCTGCAGTTTGTAGGGAGTGGGCAATTCTTTGCCGTTGAGCTTCTATATTATTATCGGAACAAGGAGTACTTTCGTAAGTTGAGCGGAGTAGGCTACTGCTACCTGTTGTGTTTGCAGCTTTTCGACGACGAGTTGCCTTGTTGAGTAAGATCGCACATTTGCTGCTACATTAAGACGAGTGTGAACCTTGGCAGCCACAAGGTAATGGTCCGAATCGATATTCGCTGGACGAATGCCTTCCATATATCACAACATGATCAATTTGGTTTCTCGTTGCTTGATCGGGAGAAATCCAGGAGGCCCTGTGTATATCGAGATGCTTGAATCTGGTGCTTTTAACTACCATATTTTTTGCTGCCGCAAAGTCAATCAATCTCATGATGTTGCCAGATGTTTCTTCGTGGATGCTGAATTTTTCGACGGTGTGGCCAAAAAAATATTTTCCCTTCTGATTTTTGCATTAAAATCTCCTAGCAGAATTTTAATGTAATGGCAAGGACAGCGGTCATATGCTGTTTCTTGGCACTTCTAAAATATCTCTTTGGTCTGCTCATCTTTGTCTTCGGTCGGAGCATGGGAGCAAATAAGACTGATGAAGAACATCGCTTTTATACGTATTATAGCAATTCCTAATCTACTGGAGTGAATCTGGAGACGAGGTCTTTTATTCTCCTGTTAACCATAGATCCGCAGCCAAATTCAAATCGCGTTTCATGACAGCTATAATACAGGGCGTAATTGTCTGATTCACTTACGCCTGTCCCTTTCCGTTACCTGTAAGTCAATAATATCGGCTTTGTACTTCTTGAGTACACCCGCCAAAGCGAAAACTGCGCCTGTTTGCATATAGTGGTCCTTTATACGTTTGAGGAGGTCGTCAACATTAGGGGGTTTGGTTTTCTTTTTCTTCCTACTTTCATAGTAGGAGTGGTTTTCCGAGTGTGGGCAACTAACTCGACGACTCAACCCATTTTTTATAGTTCTTATGGGTGGACTAGCAGCACATATCAGCTCACTATTTCAACGGGGATGAAAATAGCTACCCCAGGTGACACCGCAGGGAGGTCAGTGTACACAATTGAGATGAAAGAGCGATTAAGATAAGCCAGGGCTTCGCCATGTTAAAGTCAATCAGAGCCGTTGCTTGGTATCTATCATCCACTACGTCACATATGCACAAAGACATAATAGATCGATTTCTTGAAACAAAAAATGAGGGGCCTTGAGGAATTTTGAAATGCATATATTCGGTCATTTAATTTTTATTATGTTCACCACACTGTGGTACAGGGTATTATGTCTTTGTGCATATGTTTGTAACAGGCAAAAGGAATCGAGATAGACCCATGGTTCCTTTTGAGAATATGCATAGAATCACTTTCTGAGTCGATTTATGCATGTCCGTCCGTCTGTTGATGTTAAATTGTAAACAAAGTACAGGTCACATTTATGTTTCGATTTGGATGAAATTTGGCATAGGTCGGTTCAGATTTAGATATAGCTCCCATATATATTTTCGTCCGATTTAAGGTAAATGGTGTACCAAAGTCCCTATATATCTTTCGATTTGCACGAAATTTGGTATAGCCTACTGAATTAGGTCTAGAATGATGTGTGCTAAGTTTCGTGAAAATCGGTTCAGATTTAGATATAGCTCCTTTATATAGTTTCGGCCGATTTTAGGTAAATGATGCACCAAAGTCCCTCAAAATGATTTTATTTGCACGAATTTTGGCATAGCGTATTGAATTAAGTCAAGAATGGCTTGTGCCAAGTTTCGTGAAAATCGGTTCAGATTTAGAAATAGCTCCCATATAGTATCGCCCAATTTTAGGTAAATGGTGTACCAAAGCCCCTAAATATCTTTCGATTTACACGAAATTTGGTATAGCCTACTAAATTAGGTCTAGAATGATGCGTGCTAAAGATCCATAGGCCGATTGACACAACGTACTGAAGTTAATATAAATTAATATCTGGCAGGTTTGCTTGAAATCGGTTCAGGTATAGATATAACTTAGCTTCCATATATAATTTCGACTTATTTATATTAATTGTATGCCAAATAATCAATGGGTGTCTGATTGAGATTAAATTTTAAACAGTACAGCGACGTCTTTTCGGAAACATATGTAGAATATACCCAAAGGGGTGAAGGGTATCATATAGTCGGCCCAGTCCGACTTTACTACTTTCCTTACTGGTTTTTAATTTGTTTACTATTTATTTATTAATTTTGAATTCATTCTAAGTATTCAAAATATAGTAATTCACTGTATAAAAATGTTGAAGCACCAGCTTAACATAGTAACAAAACAACATTAAAAGTTTAAACTGAAAATGCAATTTTTGGTTATGAAAGGGTATCATTAATAACGTATTCAACAGCATGTGCAACCACTCTTCAAAAATATCAAACGAGCGCCGGAAAGGCTTGGGTATTCCGCACATAGTAGTGAAAGGATTTTTTTCGGATGCCAACATATGCAGATGGTAGAACTGTTGATGATGATGATGCCGACAGAATACCGACGACGGCGATGATGATGGGACTAAACAGACAATAAACTCAACAAATATGACAGCGCAACTATTAATCATTTCAAGGCGAAAATCATAGAAAAAAAAACAACAACGTTAATGTAAAATTAATTTATATACAATTATTGTTTTTAGAGGTCTGTCTATCAACGCTATTTAAAAGTATTCGATTTTTAAAGAAAAAATGTCAAGATGTAAAAAAGGGAAGAGTAGAGATAGATCTGCACCAATATGACTATAAGTGTGGCTTTTTGAAAAATATACCCTAGACAGGTGTGACCTACTTAATTATTCAACCTTATTATCAAAATTGTATAAAAAATTTTAAAAAAGACGATCACAACTCTTCTCTGCTGCGGAAATTTTGAACTCGTATGCGAGTTCGTGATTACAATTAGAAGAAAGGAAATTCTTAACTAATGTGTGAAACAAGCAGAGCAGTGAGGGCGGGCAAGCACCACACACCAACTCTGCGAAATTGTATGTTTTTCTTATATTTGTATATGTGTGTGTTTGATGGGTTTCATAGAGATGTCTCTTAAACTTACTACGCGCACAACAACATTTACTCTGAAATTGGCTTTGTTTTTTCGCATTTTTGTTTTTGCTTTTTTTGTTTGATACATATATATTTTTGTGTGATATAGAATTTATCAAAGTATATTTTGCCGCAATTAATGGGAATGCTGCCAACCATTTCAACAGAGAGAAGACGAACCGTCAGCCATCAACTCCGCCTGCTGACAATGTACTTAAAACTTCTATTTGTACAAAGAAATTATGAAAAAAGCATATGCGAATTATACTCAACGAAATGGAACTTTAGCTCTTTAGCCATTGCAAAAAATTGACGGGAAACCGGTTGCAAAATCCACCACCACTAATTGAACTACAACCAACTACAGTACTTGTACTCTTTCTTTGATTAAAACTTGTTGTGCCTTTTACTTCACTCTTCAACATGAGGCACACACATTTTGTGGACGGACGAGAGAAGAAAATTGTATCTAAAAATAAAAACAAGTTTTGTTGAAAGCATGCGAGCAGCAAGCCAGCCATTGAATGAAGTTGTTATTGGTGTAGCTTGCCAGCCGTTGGATTGTTTGCCGTCGTATTCTCTCAAGACATAACATATGGGCAGTTCTGTCTATAGACAGTAGTCGTTGCAAACATCGTATAAGAGGTTTGATTAAGACAAATTGTAGTCAGGTTTGTGATTCCGTTTTCTGCACCTGGGCATATTTAGGGGAACTTCTTCCTCAGTCTAAATTATAAATTTCGTCTATTTTCAATAGGCTGGTTAATACATTTTTTATACCCTTTACCACTCTGAGATACGGTGTATGTATGTTTTCGTGCATAATTTAGGTAAAAGGTTCCTTCTAAGAATATGCATAGAGTCGATATGCATATGAGTCGATTTATGCATGGCCGTCCGTCTATTGATGTTAAATTATAAACAAAGTACAGGTCGAATTTATTATCCGAATGAGATAAAATTTGGCACAGATTATTAATTTTCCCCAAGGACGTACCCTATTGAAATTGGTGAAAATCTGTTCAGATTTAGATATGTATCTAAATGGTGTACCAAAGCCTCTATATATCTTTCGATTTGCACGCAATTTGGCATGACGCATATAATCGGCGAAGTCCGACTTTATTACTTTCCTTACTGGTTTGAGAATTGTATCTTAGCTTACACTTATTTCAAGAAAATAAAAATATTAAATCGACAACGGCACTAGAAATAGTATTTTTTAGGCTCTGGCATGAACTATAATTGGGTGACGTAGGGGCAGTGTTGCCAATTTAGCACTTTTAGTGCTAGATTTAGAACTTTTTAAATTCGTTTAGCACCAAAAAAATTGATCTAGCACCTAGCACTTTTTTTAGCATTTTTAATTTGATCCAGGATTTTTTCAAAATGTTTAGTATAACTCCAAAAAATGGTCGTTTTTCGATTTTTCATTGAAGTTTTCGTATGTTTCACATGGTGGATTTGATTTTCCAAGTGAGCGGAGCCATATAGTCGGACGGGGCTATCCATATAATTCCCTACGTAACTACCGCAGGACATAAATTATCTGCGAAACTAATTGCCGCGTCGGTGAAAAATTCTGTGGGATATCTATTTCCTGGTGTTATAATAATATTACAATATCAGAATATAACAAGTATTATAAAAACCGATAACCTCCACCATAAGGATGACAATCAAAATATCTAAAATTAATTGGGGCTCCTAAGAAAAAACTCATGTTATGATAGGACGTTGAACATACCGAAAAATACGTGAGGAAAAGAAAGACATCTAACAGCGGAGCTACCGTTATATGGGGCTATAATTTGGAAGCGAGATTTAAAACCTAAAATATTAACTTGGGTCAATATTAATAATTTTTAGTGCGGAGATGTGGTGATACCGTTATGGGAACCCAAAATACAGAATTAGAGCCAATTTGATTGGGAAACGTGTCAAAAATTCCCATGTCGTGGGGTACCATATTAGTCAATTACAGCCAATTCGGCGGGGAAACGTGTCCAAAATGCCTAGAATGGCGAATAACAGGGGTACCGTTATATAGAGGGTACCCTGAAACTTGGGCCAATATTAATAATTTTTGCTACGGACATTCAATGAGAACCCAAAATACATACCAAATTACAGCCAGTTCGATTGAAAAATGTTCGAATATTGGGGGATACCGTTATATGAGGGCTAGACCAATACTTGGAACGAAATATGACAATACCAAACACCCTAGGAATATTAGCAACGACTGTGTAAAATTTCGTAAATACTGCGATCGACATAGACTTTTATTCTGATAAAGACTTTGTGGTGTCTCCGGTGAATATTTCGAGGTGTTGCAAACGAAATGCCAAATTTAATATAGACTCCACCTTATGGGGGTGTGGTAATGATAATACTATTCACTATTAGAATATGTAGACCCCTGTACATATCTACGAATAGCTCCCACTCTCGGTCCTTCTAAAATAAATGTATACGGCATAGAATGCACATTTTGTATTTTCCACTTATTCATTAGCGTTTCCGCCATATACAATTTTGTGACATCTACAAAGACCAGAAAAATATATAAAATGGTCGATTTTACCAAACACAATAAGTGTCCCCACTGGCCAAAACCGGATATACAAAATATCGAGTTTCATAGCTATGACCGTTACTTTGTTTACAAATGTTAATATACAGACGGACAGACACACACATATCGACTCAGCTAGTCGATATATGACGATCCGTATACTTATAATACCCTCACAACATAGCTGTTAATTTATATTTCCTTATTCGTATTTAAGTATACAAATAATTTTCTAAGAAATATAGATCTCATTATAAACTATAATAGAATTTCTTTATATTCATTTTTAGCACTTTTTTCTGGCACTTTTCTAAAATTTTTAGCACTTTTTAGCATATTTTTCAACAAAATCTAGCACTTTTTCTCTATCAAGTTTTGGCAACACTGCGTAGGGGATAGTAGATACCAAGCAACGGCTGTGATTGGCTTTAACATAGCTGAGCCCAGGCTTATCTTGGTGCCACTTTCATCTCAATTGTGGACACTGACATCCCCACGGTGTCTCCTGATGTAGCTACTTTCATCATTCGTTGAAATAGTGAGATGATATTTGGCGCTAGTTCACCCATAAGAACTATAAAAGATGGGTTGAGGGGTCGAGTTTGTTGTTCACACTCGGAAAACCCTTCATACTATGAAAAACCCACGAGAAAGAAACCCAATGTTAACCACACCGCAAACGTATAAATGACCACGATCTGCGAATCTGCACTTGAAATGCGCGCATGTTGTACCGATATGTGCGCACGCAAAGCCTTATAGGAAATGCGATGGATAGGGACTGGCGTAAGTAAATTAGATGGTTACGCACTGTACTATAGCTGTCATGAAACGAGACATGAATTTGGCTGCGGAGTTATGGTTAATAGGAGAATAAAAGACATCGTCTTCAGATTCTCTCCAGTAGATGAGGGAATTGCTATAATCCGTATAAAAGCGAATTTCTTCTACATCAGTCTTATTGATCCGACGGAAGACAAAGATGAACAGACCGAAGACATATTTTAGGAGTGCCTAGAATCAACGGATGACCGCAGCCCTGGCCATGACATTAAAATCCTAGCAGATTTTAATGCAAAAATCGGAAGGGAAAATATTTTTGGCCCCACTGAAAACTCATACGCCATTAAGAAACATCCGACATCGGCATGAGGTTGATTGACTTCGCGCTAGCAAAAATCTTAGTAGTTAGCAGCACCAGATTTAAGTATCTCGATATACACCAGGCCACCTGGATTTCACCCGATCAAACAACAAAAAAATAAAATTGAGCATGTTGTGATAGACGGAAGACTTCATTCAGTGTTTTAGATGTTTGATCGATCTGAGGAGCGAATATCGATACGGACCTCTACCTTGTAGCAGCAAAGGTGCGATGCAATGTAACAAGGAAACTGGACGTGGAAAAGATGCAAATACCACAGGTAGCAGATGCCTACTCCGCTAAACTTCCCGACTAGCTAGTCGAAAGTACTCCTCGTCCCGATAAGAATATTGAAAGAATTGCCCACTTGCTACAAACTGCAGTAAATGCAACAATTGGGTACCAAAGACCGCCATCAAGAAACCCGTGGAGTGTCGTAATGCTACCGAATTGAAAAACGAAGGGTATAGGGCAGCCCTGCGAACAGTAGCAACGCACAATACAAGAAAGAATTATCGTATTTTCAGAACGAAGTCCGGAAATTTTCCCAACGAGTAAAACACCAAACCGAAGGCTTGGTGCACGTACATCCTCCTGTGGAGATGAACAAGGAAACCTGGTGACAGATACAGACAGCATGTTGAGGATCTGGAAGGTGAATTTTGCAAAGCTTCTTGTATCAAATAGTGGTGGTGAAGAAGATACCCCAGGACCAATAGAAGATGACGGTATAGAGTACATACCACCTAGCCAATATGAGATCAGAATACCAATTAATCGGCTGAAGAATATTAAAGCAGCTGGTGCCGATGGGTTACCAGTCGGATTATTTAAAACCGGTGGTTAAGTGCTTGTCAGGAGCATGCGCCAGCTGATTAGTACAATTTGGCTAGATCAATGCATGCCCAATGATTGGAACCTCAGCATCCTGTGTCCCGTGCACAAAAAGGAGACAAGACGATATGTGCCAGCTATAGAGGAATTACTCTTCTTCACATCGCATATAAAGTGCTATCCAGCGTGTTGTGTGAACGACTGAAGCCAATGACAATGCGGCTTCAATAGACCCACGGAAAACATATCGATACATTTCACCTATTCGTCGAATATAAAGCTCTTTAATATCGAACGAGTGTTCAGACAAGGTGACAGTTTGTTATGTGACCTTTTTAACATCCTGCTGGAAAAGGTCATACGAGAGGCAAAGGTAAACAGAAATGACACATTGTACACCAAACAAAACATGTTACTCGCCTACACCGGTGACATCGACTTAATGGATCGAACATTGCGAGCGGTAACATCAACATTTGAATAAATTGTGAAGTAAATGGCGAGAAGACCAAGCTGATGGTATTAACGTGCAAGACGTCCAGTAGACTCGAACCAACTGTGGAACTGCAGCTTCGAGATAGTGAACGATATTAAAGACCTCGGTACCGCCATTAATAAAGCTAATAACATAAGCTTTGAAACCCGGAGGAGAATAGTGTTGGCCAAAAGATTATACTATGGTCTGAGTAAGCAATTCAAAAGCAATGCCACCTCTGGCCAGACCAAACTCACATTCTACAAGACGCGGATATTACCCGTGCTGTTATATGCATCTGACGCACGGAAACTTGTGGAAGCAGATGAGGCAGGTCTTGGAGTGTTTGAGAGGAAAATTCTCCGGAAGATTTATGGGCCGATCTGCGTCGACGGTGAATATCGTCATCGAATGAACCATGAGATATACCATCTATTCTCGAACATGGACATAATGAAGTGTATAACAAGTTCCGACCGGCTGAACTTAACGGCGTATTCCCCTATATTGAATTTTAGTTTCGAATTGCATCATCACATATAAATTTCTATATTTTAAATTACCAAACCATTCTCTACGAATCAAAACTATTAATGTCACATTTTAATTTAGCAATTCTATATTCCGAATTGTATTACACATTGTTTATGTCCTAATGCCTAAGTATGAAAACTTGTTAAATTTTAATTTTTGGTAAATGTTATTTGTATTTTGTTCGAAAACTACAACTATTTACTTTAAATTCATTTGTCTACTGGACATGACCTCTCAACTGTGGCAACAAAATTTCTTCTTCTTTCATGTATGGTGTAACTGTGGCTTTTAACCTCTGGCCTATCTTCGTCGTCGGTATGCCCGCAAATTCCCAACGAAGAGAATGTGCGTGCGGTTGTGACTGTGTGTGTGTTTGTGTGTGCATATTTGTGTTTTGTCTTATTTAAATGTATATCAAATGCAGAAATTGTGGCCTAAAGCTCTGCCAACAACAAAAACACACTCATTCACTCACTCAGTTGTTATTCTTCGTCATTGCCATGACAGGACCTCCAAGAATATAGTAGAGTAGAGTAGAGGCGTTTTATATCTTTAATTTTTGTTGTACAAGCCGCATTGCCCTGTTGTTGTGTTGGCCAAAGTCTATTATTTAAATACAAACAAAATACTCAAGTCTATCTATGTATGGGTGTGTGTATACATGTATATTCTTCATCTGTCCAGAAGGAAGAAAGGACTATAAATGATTGCATAGAACACATGTTTCATGGGAGTTGCAATTTAGATCATAGTGTAGCCAGATACATATGTACACACCACACACAAACATACCCATTGCAGTTACATTCTAATATGCAGATGAGTTGTATCTGTATCTGGATCCTATTGTTTGAATTGTAATTGTTTAAGTAAATGTTGAAATTATTTCATACAATCCTATCATGGATTTCAAAATATTCCTCACCGAGTGCTTGTTTGTCTTTTGTAGAATTTAGTCGACCATGTTGTTGGGGTGTCAACTTTCAAATCGTTTTGTATCCAAATATTTGCAAAGTCATTAAGTATCAGTGTTAATTAAATTTAAAAATTTCAACATGTTGTATATTATTTTTCTATGTTTATGATAAATAAATTTGAAATTTTTAATTAAAGAAAATTGTTGAATATTTTTAAATATATCTATGCAAATAGAAAATTTATAAACGTTGTCTTGCCTAACAATATTGTTGATGTATAATTTTCGGCATTTTAGGTTGTTTTTATACCCTCCATCATAAGGTGATTTGTATATATTTTTGTAACATCGTGGTATTTATCAGAGCACACATAGGGTAACATTAGAAAACCGAATTTGATGTTTATGAGTGAGTTTTGTTGCTCCCTCCACGATTTAAAATATAAATTTTATATTTGCACATACATTTGTATTACTCATAAGATGGCTTAGCGTTGTCCTGGTGAAACACGACACCTCCCCTGTTGGCCAATTCTGGTCAATTGCTATCTTCAAACGGTACAGTTGTTGGCAGTAGAGATCAGAATTCAGCGTTTGGCCATATGAAAGCAACTCATAATAAACAATCCCCTTCCAGTCCCACCAAATGCATAGCCGAACCTTCCTGGTCGTTAGTCCTGGTTTGGTCACCGTTTGAGGTGCTTCACCGTTCTTTGACCACAATCGTTTTTGCATAGGTTTATCGTACGTGATCCATTTCTCATTTCCAGTCACCATCCGTTTATAAAAATTAGAGTATCTCATTCCGTTTGGTCAAGGCTTCGCAGATGGAAATTCGATCCATTCCATTTTTTCTGTTAATTGGTGAGGCACCCAAACATTGAGCTTCTTTTTGAATCCAGCTTTGTGTGAATGGTTTAATTTTTAGCTCCTGGACAATGTTACGACATACCTGTAAAATTCGATCGTTCCACCGGTCTAATGGATTTCTTTTTCCCAAACCTAATATTAGGGATACTTATTGGGCAGAAATTCTCCCTAATTAGAATTTTCCATATTGACTCAAGTATTCGGATATCCCCATTTAACGGCGGGATATCCCCATTTAGGGAGTGTTTCAGCCGAAGTGCTGTAATGTTTTATTTTGGATGAAGAAAACCTGTTTACAAAAAATTATCAACATTGGTGCAAATTGGTCCGGGTAGCCCCATATATTGATATACATATAATGATATACTCTTATTGTTCGGTATTTTCTCATGTGGTATTAGTATATATCCATACCCATTGTAGTATCGTATGTCATTCATATCATATATCATTCCGTGATATTGAAAGGGTAAAACACATTTGCGGAAACATTTCTATTCAGGACCAAATTTTGTATAGCTCCTACATACGGGTCCCGCGCCAATTTCGGTTTTGTAAAGAATTTGACGGAATGGATGGATCATGGATTTGGCTTAATGTAATAAAAAGGCGCCATACATATTTCTCGTTTAATTTTCAGTATGTTGAAGTTCTTACCCCCCGTTTTCCAATCTACTACACGTACTGTGTAACATAGTCCCCATATAAATGTCCCGGCCGATTTAAAGAATCTACATATTAGAAAGTACAAAAGTTCGATCTTAACAACGATTTTTCATGGTATTAAATATATCGGTAGTTGATATATTGATGTAACATCATGAGACTCTTTGTTATAACAAATGCTTTTTATAGTTGTTCTCTTTCAATATGAACTTAATTTTCTCTGTGATACACATATGCGATTAAAGACATTGACCAACGATTAGGCATATAACCACCATATAATGGTACATTTTAGGTACTTCAATAACAACATGTTCCTATGTTCCTATTATTATTATTTTCAAGAAGAATAATCTAGGGCATGTGTCTTAGAATCGGAACTCTTTTCTGAATCTTCAGATTTTCATCCTTGCATTTGTCCCAAAATGTACGTGAATTTCATGGAGGACGTGTACATACAATGATCGCGTATACTTCTCTATTATTGTTTTGCATTCTCAGAAAAAAAGTTTCATTACAATGTCAATTGAATAAAATAAAATATTTTGAAAATTTTCAATATTTGACAAATGAATATTTGTTTTCAAAATATTTTTTTTTCATAATATTTTTTTTTTTGCAAATTTTTCGCGGTTTTCGAATTTTTCTCACCTTTTAAACATTCCCTGAAGCTCCACGAACATTTCAAGACTAAGATCAGAAAAATCCGTTCTCGAGCCGTTAACGAACAGCAATTCATTTTTATATATATAGATGTAGATGTAGATAGATTTGACAAGAAACATTTAATTTTCGACAGCATTGCCATATTGAAATTCCTTAATTCAGTATAAATTCAGTTTGATTTTGTGCAATAACAATACATAAAAATGAGGATAATCTACAATTTAATTTGAATAAGTTAATGCAAATTAAGGCTGTCGTCTGTCTAGGCTATAAGTCTAGAATGATGTGTGTTAAATTTCGTGAAAATTGGTTAAGATCAAGATATAGCACCCATATATATTTTCTTGCGATTTAAGGTAAATGGTGTGCCAAAGTCCCTATATACCGTTCGATTTGCACGAAATTTGACATAGCGTACTGACCTAAGTCTAGAATGATGTGTGTTAATTTTCCTGAAAATGCAGATTTAGATATATCTGCCACATATTTATTTTCGTCCGATTTTAGGTAAATGGTGCACCAAACTCCTCTGATTGACGCGAAATTTTGCTCAATGTATTCAATTGAGACTACATTGATTGCGCTTTGTAATGGGTGCAGATGCAGATATAGCTTCCATATATATTTCGAACGGGTGTCTGATTGATATTATCGAACAGTGTGTATCGAGTGTGCTATAAATCGATTTACCCAAATTTGTGCCATTGAAATTTAGCTTAGGTTGCAGAAAAGCATGCATATGGATTGATGTTAGTCGGTTCATCTATTGATATTGATCAAATCAAAACAATTGTTTTTAATGGAATTAAAAAAAATTATATATATATATATATATATAGGTACTAAAACTAAATTTAGTACATTTTAGATTTATGGTAAAGCGATAGGACTGAAATCTTGAATTTGAGAAATAAGATTTCTATTGGATTGTATAATATAGTTAGTAATTGAAATTTGTACTTATGTGTACTAAATTTGATACAATATTGATTTGGGTAATTCGATAGAGCTGGAATCGTAAAATTTGGAATCAAAATTACTGTTGGATTGGTTATGAATGTACGAGTTATGTGTACTAAATTATACTGAATTTAGATTCAGGTGAATCGATTTGGTTGGAACTGTGAACTTAAAAATAAAGATTACTGTTGTACCAAATTTGGTACAATTAGGATTTAGGTGAACCGATCGACAAAAATTGAAATTGAGATATATGATTTCTATTGAATTGTTGAGGTGGATACTTTTCGTAAATTTATTTGCTGATCTTTGAAAAATTAAAAACTGCCTTCATATAGAATATGATCAGCACGTCCACGAAAGACTCCCCACAGCACGTATATGACAAACTCCCATCAGCTCGTCTGTGGAACTCCTCCTTTTGCTCGTCTATGAAATACTCCCTTCAGCTCGTCCATGAATGTCTCACTGCTTCAACTCGACTATGAATGATTCACATCAGGCATCTGACTTTATTTTATTTCTTATAGGGTCTCTATCGCCTTCAAATATTTTACAAAAACAGTCTGCTTCCTTCTGCTGGTCTTTGAACGATTAAAGTCTTCCTTCATTTCGTCTATAAAAGGCTCTCTTCTTCAGCTCGACTATGAAAGATTCCATCCAACTCTCCTATGAAAGACTACTTTCAGCTCATCTTTAAAATACTATCTGCAGTTCGTCTAAGCAAGACTCTATTCAGCTCTTAATGGAAAACTCTTTCAATTCTCCCGCTAGTGTGCTCATAAAAGACTCCAGCTTCAGTTCGCCTATGGAACATTCCCTGGTTAAGTTTATCCATTAAAGACTCTCTGATTCAGTATTCAGATCGTGTATGAAATACTCTCTCCCTATTCGGTTTGTCCATGAAAGACTATCTTCGTTATCAGCTCGTCTATGAAAGACCCCATTAAGCCAAATGCCTCAGCTCTTTAGCCAGCTCTTCTATAATGTTAAACTTCAGTTTCTCGCAAATATTTTCAACTTCCACTATACTCTTCCACTCTTGTTTTATGAGTTTCATTTCAAGTGAAATAATGAAATTTATTTTTATTTTTGAGTTTAAATCATGCCACAATGTAAGAAAACAGATATTCACGTAATGCTTGCAACATTATCTGATTTGAGCTGCCAGAAACAACAACAAATAAATAAAAACAACAACAACACAAAACCAAAAAAGAGAGAAAACCTTTTTAATTTCGTTACTTAAGGAGTTTTTACGGAGCCTTAAAGGGATAAACAAAAGCAACCAACAGTTGGTGAGTTCGCAATAATGCTGCCAGTCATGATTATCGCAATCGTCATCAGTGCTTTTGTTTCCCATTGGCGCACCAACATCACTACCACCAAGAATCTTCATTGAGCTCAGGGCTTTTTTATACCCTCCACCATAGTATGGAGGGTATATTAGTTTTGTTTTTCCGTTTGTAACGCATCGAAATAATCATTTCCGACCCTATAAAGAATATATATCTTGATCAGCGTAAAATTCTATGACGATTTAAGCATGTCCGTCTGTCTGTTGTAATCACTCTAGCGTCTAAACGTATTGAGAAAGATCGCCAAAATTTGTCTGCAGGCAGGTCAAGTTCGAAGATGGGCTACATCGGTCTACGTTTAGGCATACCTACCATATAAGGGTACCTCTCAATTTTCGGTATTTTGAGGTTCTTGAGCGCGTTTTCAACTGAATTAGCTGAAATTTGGTAATTTGAGGTCATATTGGGTAGCAAATCTGGCCACTAAAAATTATAAATATGGGTTCATTTCTTCGGATATCCCCCAAATAACGGGTACCCCAATTTTTGCGCTATTTTTGGGGTTTTTATGACATTTTTCGACCGAATTCGTTGAAAGTTGGTAATTTGAGTTCCTATAGGGTAGCAGATCTACCTATTAAAAATTATAAATATAGGTCAATTTTTTCAGATCGCCCCCATATAAGGGTACCCCAATTTCCGGTATTTTGGGGGTCTTGGGCGCGTTTTACAACTGAATTCGCTGAAATTTTGTACATTGGGTTATTATTGGCTACAAAATTACTCCTCTAAAAATTATAACTATAGGTCCACTTTTTCTGGTAGTCCCCATATAACGGTACCCCAAATTTTCGACATTTTGGGGGTTCTGATCGTAGTTTTCGACAGAATTGGCTATAATTATTAAAAATATAGGTAAGTGTACCCCCCAATTTTCGGTATTTTGGGGGTTCTGATCATAGTTTTCGACCGAAATGGCTGTAATTTAGTACTTCGAGTTCTTTCCATTTAATTATAAATATAGGTCCATTATTTCGTGTAGCTCCCATATAAGGGCTTCCCCCTAATTTTCCGTATTTTGGGGTTCTTGAACGCTTTTTTCAACCAAATTCTTTGTAATTTGGTTTATTGTTTTTTTTTTTTGTAGTCACATATGGTAACAAGTCTCCCTTGCAAAAATTACTAATAAAGTAAAACCCGAATTTTGCCCCTAATCTTCCGTATTTTGGGGTTCTTGAACGCGTTTTTCAACCAAATTCTTTGTAATTTGTTTTTTTTTTTTGTAGTCACATATGGTAACAAGTCTCCCTTGCAAAACTATTGAAAAATTAGAACCTCAGATTAGAGAATGAACTTATAAAACCTGTGGTGAAGGCCTGAAACTGTAACCTCTAAATTGCAGTGTTTTAGGGAAGTTCCATCCTACCATGTGTCTTCAATATCGGTCCACATTTTGGGGTTTTTAAGAAAAGTATCCATAAACATTTCGGAAATTTGTATTTCATATATATCGGCAGGCATTCAGGCATCCCCTCCTATAATGATATTTCCTGAAATCGACATATATCGGTCATTAATTAGGCATAGCCCTCATACACTGATATACCCAAATATTCGCTAATTCCTGCACAATGTAATCAATATTGGTCCCCCTTTAGGCATAGCCTCTTATAACTTTACAATCTAAATTGGAATAGTTTGAGGATTTTATACCTAACCATGCGTTATTAGTATCAGTCCAGTTCCCTTAAAAAATTGCAGAAAATTGTATTTGGTGAACATAATACTTTACATAAATTCGTTGGCATTAAATTTTAATTAAAACTTCTTTTGGTACTGTTATGCCGAACACCATCTCCGCAGCATCTTCGGTAAAAAGTTGCAGAAACAGACAATGTTTGAAATGTTTGTTGGTTTTGTCTGTCCGTCTGTCTGGTTAGTTCATTGATTGTTGGCCAAAGGTCTGATAACTCACTAGTTTTAATTTGCTTTATCAAATTTTACATTTGAACAACTTAAAACGCCCCTTTCCAGAACCTGTAAGCATCTTTAATTAATAGAAATTGTTTTCGATTTTTCTACTACAAATTTTTGAGCATTTGCACATACCAAATATATTTTTAAATGTGACTAGTCATGTAGTATTACCACAAAAATCTCATAACCAACACTTCAATCGGTCAAAAATGAAAGCAAAATAATTTTAATAAATACCTTACTGTATCATTTTTTGTACGTATTGTGTGTCATATGCAGTTCATAAAAAGTTTCCAAGGCAAATTTACATTTTCGGTACTCCCCAAAATTCGGGTTTTCAACAGAATAGCCTCCAACCTGGTATTGTGGACTCTCATTGGATAGAAAATCCCTATACCAAAAATTATCAATAATGGCCCATGTTCCGCGGTAGCCCCCATAGAGCGGTACACCCATTATTCGGTATTTTTGTTACTTTGAGCACGATTTTTAACCAAATTGAGAGTCATTTGATATATTGGATTTTTATCCCATCATCAATCTTCCTACTAAAATAATATTAATACCGCTCCACGTTTGGTATAGTACTCTTTTCGGTATTTTGCAGATTTTAACCATATTTTACGACCGAAATAACTATATTTAGCATTGCGGGGTTTCGGAGTTGTCATACATATGTATACTCTGCCTCATATTTTGAAGGTTTTAGCAGCATTTTCATCTCGAAGTGATGTAATTTGGCTTTCAGGGTTCTTGTAAATTGAAACATATTTGTGTTGAAGCTATGACACATTGCATCAGATGTAGAATATTTAGTGCATGATCTACATGAAATCAGAATTTAGTATATGATTATTCTCAACGATGTCAAAATAATTCGTCAGTTATTGTAGTAATTAAATATAAGCAACTTTGGATATAAATTTTAGCTAAGTAATATTCATTAAGTTTAAGTTTTTATTATACTTCCAGTAATTATTTAATATCTGTATTATTGCTCACAGAATTGTTTGCTAAATCTTACCTGAAAATAGAAAAAATTAATAGAATTGAGAAAAATATAAACATGTACACATTTTGTAGATAGATTTTCAATTTAAGATTATTATACCCTTCACCACACTGTGGTGCCTGTTTGTAAAATAATCGAGATAGATCCATGGTTCCTTTTGAGAATATGCATATATTCACTTTCTAAATCGATTTATGCATGTCCGTCCGTCCGTTCGTCTGTCTGTCTATGTTAAATTGTAAACAAAGTACACGTCGCATTTATGATCCGAATTGGATGAATTTTGGCACAGCTCATTTGTTTGGCCCAAGGACGAACCCTATTGAAATTGGGAAAAGTTGGTTCAGATTTATATATAGCTCCCATATATATTTTCGTCCGATTTAAGGTAAATGGTGCACCAAAGTCCCTATATATCTTTCGATTTGCACGAAATTTGGCACAACGTACTAAATTAAGTCTGGAATGATATGTGCAAAGTTTCGAGAAAATCGGTTCAGATTTAGATATTGCTCCCATATATAGCTTCGTCCTATATATCTTTCGATTTGAACCAAATTTGGCACAGCGTACTAAATTAAGTATAGAATGATGTGTGCAAAGTTTCTGGAAATATTTTGATGTGCATGAAAATGTGGCTCAGAGTTATCAATAAGATCGGGAATTATGTCTGCCAAGTTTCGTGAAAATCGGTTCATATTTAGATATAGCTCCCATATGTCTATATATCCTTCGATTTGCACGAATTTTGGTATAGGGTACAAAATTAAGTCTAGAATGATGTTGCTAAGCTTCGTGAAAAGATCCATAGCTAGACCGATTGACACATCGTACTGATGTTATATAAATTAGAGTCTGGCAAATTTCCCTGAAATCGGTTCAGATATAGATTTATAAGAAAACGCGTCGTCTGTTAGGATATATATGTAAAATATACCAAAGTGGTGAAGGGTATCATATAGTCGGCCCGTCCGACTTTACTACTTTCCTTACTGGTTTTTTTTTATAATTTTTCCTAAAATTAAATTAAGTCGAAATCATTTATAACGGTACAGTTATATAAATGTCTTAAAAGTTTACCTTGACTATAATCAACCATTTTTGAACGCGGAATGGTAAATTACCACTAAAAATACGGTAAAACTTTCAGGATACCGAAAATGAGAAAATTGTTGGTTGTTGACAATGTCGAGTTAATGGCTAAGGAGCACGTTTTGGTATAGCGTTTTGGTAAAGTATATAAGGGTACCATAATATATTCGGTATATTGATTTTTTTCCCATTATTCGATATTTTGCGGAATTCTCTTTTCAATAAAATTGGCTATAACTTGGAATGTCTAATTTTCATTGGGTAGAACTTGTTCCTACCAAAATGTATCAATATTGGTCAATATCTTCTTTTTACTCGGAATTTTGCAGATTTTGGGCACTTTTTTTGTAAAATTAGCTATATTAAGTGTTTAGAATTCTCATTGGATTGCCAATCTTCTTACCAAAAATTATCAACATTAGTACATTCTTATTATAGCCCCCATATAACGATCTCTCTAAAATTCCGTTATTTTTGGGAGTATGGACAGATCGAATTTGCAAAAATATGGTATTTTGAATTCACATTAGATAACAAATCTTCGTGCTAAAAGTTTTCATTATTAGACCATTTTTTGGAAAAGTCCCATTGTGTCGGTGGCGTAAGGGATGATAGATACCAAGCAACGGCTCTCATTTGCTTTAAAATGGCGAAGCCCAGGCTTATCTTGGTCCCTCTTTCATCTCAATTGTGGACACTGACCTCACCGCTGTGTCACCTAAGGTAACTATTTTCATCACCCGTTGAAATAGTGGGCTGATTTGTGCCGCGAGTTCATCCATAAGAACTATAAAAAAATGGGTTGAGGCTTCGGGTTAGTTACCAACACTCGGAAAACCCCTCCTACTATGAAAAAGCAAAGAAAAAGAAAACCAATCCCCCCAAATGTTGACGACCCCCGCAAACGTATAAAGGACCACGATCTGCGAATCTGCACTTGGAATGAGCGCACGTTGTACAGAACAGGCGATGTTCTCGCTTTGGCGAATGTACTCAAGAAGTACAAAGCCGATATTATTGCCTTACATAAAATGCGATGGAAAGGGACTGGCGTAAGTAAATCAGATGATTACGCCTTGTATTATAGCTGCCATGAAACGAGACATGAATTTCACGGCGGATTTATGGTTAACTGGAGAATAAAAGACCTCTTCTCCAGATTCACTCCAGTAGATTGGCGAATTGCTATAAACCCTATAAATGCGAAGTTCGTCTACATCAGTCTCATTTGCGCCCATGCTCCGACCGAAATAAGATGAACATATTTTTGGCCCCACCATCGGAATATTCAGCCTCCATAAAGAAACAGACAGACAAAAGCAAGAGGTTGATTGTCATCAAAAAACATGCTAGTTAGGAGCACCAGATTCGGATCGATCGAACGTGTTTTAGACGTTAGATCGATCCGAGGAGCGAATATCGATTCAGATCACTACATTGTAGCAGCCAAGGTTCGCACTCGTCTTAATGTAGCAGCAAAGGTGCGACCTAGACCAAAAGCAACACTTGAGTACCAAAAACCACCACCAAGAAACCCATGTTACGATCAGCAGTCTCATAATGCTACAGATGTGAAAAACGCAGCGCTGTAGCAACACGTAATGTGATGGAGAATTATCAGGAGAAAATGAGAGAGGAGAAACGTGTTTTCAGAAAAAAGAAGAAATAACAAAACCAAACCAACGAGTAAATTACCAAACCGAAGGTTTTGGTGCATGCACATCCTCCTGTAGAGATGAAGAAGGAAAGATAGCAGTGAAGTCTGTACCCCAGAACCAATAATAGATGACGGTATAGAGTGTATGCCACATAGCCAAGATGAGGTCATAAATTCACTTAATCGGCTCAAGAACAATAAAGCAGCAGGAGCCGACGGGTTACCAGCCGAACTATTAAAGACTGGTGGTCCGATGCTGGTCACGAGCATGCACCAGCTGATTAGTACAATTTGGCTAGAAGAATACATGCCCAATGATTGGAACCTCAGCATCCTGTGCCCCGTGCACAAAAAAGGAGACAAAACGATATATGCTAACTATAGAGGAATTAGCCTTCTCCCCATCGCAGTCCTATACAGTGCCCTGTGTGAACGATTGAAGCCAATGGTCAATGACATTATTGGACCATACCAATGCGGCTTCAGACCTGCCAAATACACCATTGACCAGATTTTCACTCTGCGCCAAATCCTGGAAAAGACCCACGAAAAACACATCGACGCATTCCACCTATTGGTCGACTACTAAACCGCATTCGACAGCCCAATCCGCTCATATGTCTAAGGCTATGTCTGCGCATTCCTGCAAAATTAATACGGCCATGCATGATAACTTTGAGTGGCATAAGATCAGCAGTTAAAGTCGGAAAGGACCACTCGGAGCCCTTTAATACCAAACGAGGATTCAGACAAGCTGCCAGTTTGTCGTGTGATCTTTTTAACATCCTGCTGGATAAGATCATACGATACGCAAAGGGTGGCACTCTGTACACCAAACAACACATGTTACTCGCCTACGCCGATGACATCGATATAATGGGTCGAACATTGCGAAAGGTAAAAGCCACCTTTGAACAAATTGAGAAGGAGTCCGCCAAAGTGGGTCTGGCAGAAAATGTCGAGAAGATGGTACCAACGCGCAAGACGTCCAGTAGGCTCGGACCAACTGTGGAACTTGAGAACTACAGCTTCGAGGTAGTCAGAGATTCCATCTAATTCGGCACAGCCATAAATAAAACTATAGGCATCAGTTTTGAAATTCGCTGATACTACCTGTGCTGTTATATGGATCTGAAGCATGGGTACTTAAGCAAACAGATGAGGCAGCTCTTGGAGTGTTTGAGAGAAAATTTCTCCGAAAGATCTATGGGCCAGTCTGCGTAGTCGGTGAATATCGCCATCGATTGAGCCATTAGATGTACTAGCTATTATCGACATTGTCAAAGTTCTGTCACAAGCCAGCTAAGTAAGTAATATATGTCGATACCCCAATTATTCCGTATTTTGGGGATAAGGAGCACTTTTTAATATAACGTGCTTATATTCAGGTATCATTTGGTAGTAAATCTTACTACTGTGGCATAACCCGCCATATCTCTATGGTCCCGAAGAATTAAAGGCATTTTAAATGTACACCTCATGATGGAGGGTATAATGGATGTGTATTCTGTTTTTAGCTTTATGAGTTGCTTGTCTATATCCGATTTATACGCATAATTTTACAAGCCAATTGCCTAAGAACAGAAAGGTTTTGTTTTGGGCAATTTATTCCATTTGTTTCTCTAAATACAAATTGAGAGGAAACTATTTTCTCTTGGAATAATTTTCGCCCCGAAATATTACTTCCATTAGCCCTTTTCCATTTTCAAATATACAAAGAATACCCTTCCTTTCTATATTAAATTCTCATTCGTGTGTATAACATAGTAAACATAGGCTACTGCGAAAAAAATGAACCGAAAAGTTAAAATTTATATTGCCCTGCCACTGGAATGGCATTGAGTGACAGTTTCATCGTACGTTTTTGTGGTTATGGTCAGTCTATCAAGCACCATCAACTCCATTTAGCTGGACGATTTGAAAGTCATTTTTTATTCGTTGAAGTTTGCTGTTTTTATTCGCTTTACAACATATTTTGCTTTACATTGCATTCATCTATGTTTCTGGGCAATGTTACTATGCCGAGTGCCTATTTAAAGTATTTTTTTTTATATGCCTCCCTCCTTTTCTATCCTTACCCTTTCAGCCATATTTCATTTGAATTGTCGCGATAATTGTGTTGCAAAACGTAGGTTTCTGCTTGAGAGAAGATAAATTGCAATAAGAGAACAAACTGTACGAAATAGATTGTTCAAAAAAGTGTTAAGATGAATGCTCAACAACTTTTTTCTTAGCCTCAGAAAAAAGCAACCATATACTTTTGAAATAAAGTAAACTAAAACCAGTAAGGAAAGTAGTAAAGTCGGACTGGGCCGACTATATGATACCCTTCACCACTTTGGGTATATTCCACATATGTATCCGAAAAGACGTCGCCTTTTTGAACGATTTTTGACATGAAATTGAACGAAATTAAATATGTGATGTTTATGTCTTTCTGGAACCTATGCTAAACTTCATTTCATTTGGGCAAGTTTAGAGTCGTTTGCGCACAGTGGGACAGATTTGTGTAAATCGATTTAAAGCAAACTTTACACACGCTATTTTGTATGCTGCACTGTTTAAAATTTAATCTCAATCAGACACCTATTGATTATTTGGTGTACAATTAACATAAATAAGTCGACATTATATATGGAAGCTAGGATATATCTATAACTGAACAAATATGAAGCAACCTTGCCAGAGATTAATATATATTTATTTCAGTATGTGGTGTCAATCGGCCTAGCTGTGGATCTTTAATGCACAATTTACTTAAAATCGGACGAAAATACATATAGGAGGTGTATACATCATTCTAGACCTAAATCAGAAGGCTATACTAATTTTCGTGCAAATCGAAAGATATATAGGGACTTTGATACACCATTTACCTTAAATCGGGAGAAAGTATATATAGGAGCTATATCTAAATCTGAACCGATTTTCACGAAACTTAGCACACATCATTCTAGACCTAAATCAGAAGGCTATACTAAATTTTGTGGAAATCGAAAGATATATAGGGACTTTGGTACCCCATTTACCTTAAATCGGACGAGACTATATATGGGAGCTATATCTAAATCTGAACCGATTTTCTCCAATTTCATTAGGGCTCATCCTTGGG
>NW_026884659.1:0-58049 GCF_032173495.1 Musca vetustissima
ATACGTGCTTCAAATAGTAATTAAAAATTCCAATATATTATATATTTTTATATTTTATTATATATTTTTTAAAAAATCCATATTGGGCCTGGAAAAAATATTGTTTGAAAATCCAAGTCTCATATTAGACCTTGAAAAAATATTCTTTAAAAAATCCACGTGTCATATTAGACTTTGAAATCCAAGTCTTTGCAAATCCACTCCTTAGATAGTCTTCGAAAAAGTATCCTTTAAAACATCCACGCCTTAGAAAGTCCTCAAAAAAATTCGTTGAAACATCCATGCCTTAGATAGTCCTCGAAAAACAAAATCTTTGAAACATCCACGCCTTAGGTATTTCTCGGAAAATATCCTTTACAACATCCACACCTTAGATAGTCCACGAAAAAAATTCTTTAAAAAATCCATGTCTTAGATAGTGCTTGAAATAATATTCTTTAAAAAATCTACGTCTTAGATAGTCCTTGAAAAAATAATGTTTAAAAATCGACGCCTTAGATAGTCCTTGAAAAATAATGCTTAAAAATTCAACCCTTAGGTAGTCCTTAAAAAATCTACGACCTATAAAAATTTCTGCTTTTGAAGCAGAAATCCTTTCGAAAATATGCGATAAACAGAAACTCTTGTCAATTCAAATTAAAATTCCGGTATATTCCTGTTGCCCTATGACAGGTAACATAGGGCAACATTGCTGCACTTTTATGAAATGGCTCAAAGCTAACTTCTTTTGTTGTTGTGTTTTATTTTTTCTTTTCTTTGCAATATTTGGATGTTTAACTTTATGGCCAAAGTTATGCTTGAGAATTTATTATTGTTCATATTTTTATTTTTTATTCGTTTTTTATTTCCTACACGGAGAGGGTAGTTACGGCCCTATGCTTATAATTCATTACAGTCGTAAGATTATTTAGTTGAGTTATGTTTTAAAACTAAAGCAAGACTGCACCTCGGAGCAACTGTAATGCGAATATAAAATTAGTATTTAATAAACAAAATGTTTAGTACTTTTATGGTCGCTTAAAAAATGAATATTTCCTTTTTCAAATGTTGCAATTGTAATTACGTTGAAATGGTATTTTATGAAAATGTTTCTTAGGCATTAACTTAATTATTTATTTTGCAATTTTACTCAAATTTATATTTCGAATCATATTTTTTATGAGACCTTGGAAGAAAAATGTTGTGATTTCATTTATTTTATTAACCATTTGGGATTGAATTTAATTTTAGTTAAATAAGGACTCTTCGGGGAAGTTAAAGAAATTTAAAATTAATTAAAAAAATCTAAATCAAATTTGGCGTTTTAAAAATAAATAAGTACTTTTCAAGAGCTCTTGCAGTGACAAACGTCATTTTAGTACATATTTATTCAAGGACTCCTTGTAAAATATTCCTTAAAAAAACAGTCTTATTTGACTGTTGATCCTTAAAAAATACTCTTTGAAAAAATAAACGCTTATTTGCTGTTGGTCCTTGAAAAATATTCTTTAAAAATCCACGCTTATTTGGCTGTTGGTCCTTGAAAAATATTCTTTAAAAAATCCACGCTTATTTGGCTGTCGGTTCTTGCAAAATATTCTTTAAAAAAAATTCGGTCCATTCTTAAAGCCGTTGAAAAATATATTTTATTATTCCACTATCCTTGCTTTTTCATATTTGTGACATTAAAATTAGTTTCAAATTCGCTACTAATTTATTCTCTGCACACAAACAGATTTATATTTAATTCTCCCGTAACTATGTTTCTCGCATGATTTACTTCAATGCTGTAAATTAGCTGGCAATGAAAATGTCTTTCAATATTCTGCAATTTATTGCGAAATTATTCTGCGTTCCGTTTAATTTCTTATTACGAAAATTCCACCTTCCTAAACTCCATTCAAAATCCCACCAAGTTGTTGCTCCCCTTACCTTTATTTCCGGTTTTCGTTTAATTGTATTGTCGTTTTGGACTTCGGCCACTTATTCAATTTTCTTTCGCTTCGTTAATAATTTATAAAGTTCTTAATATAATTTTTCCGACTTCGAATCTAAGTTGATTACCTTTATTAGCTGTCACAAAATGCATTACCGGATACGACAGTAAGTGGTGGTAACTGAGCTAAAGTTAAAACAATTTCCGAATTCACCATCCTTCGCAACACTAATTTACTACAGAAATTCTTCATTGAGCGAATGAATGCACCGGTAGCAACAATGTTGTTGTTGTTCTTCTTCACAAAACTGTTGCGTTGTAAGTTGAACACTTCAGGCAGGAGGTTGCATCCTCAACCTTTAATCGAATGTTTGTTTTGTTAATGAAAGTTCAGTTTTCCACAAAATCCGTTTTAATATTTTAAAAGTATTTCATTCACTGATTTCCTTCCTCCCTTCACCTCTATCACCTTCTCCTTATTGTTCATTTTTGATTTTTGCAAAAAAATAACTTCTTTATATTTTGGTATTTGTTTGCACGAAATCTTTCAATAATTAAAATACAAAACTTCAACCAAAGCACTGAGCTTCCCATAGCAATTGTCTCGCACCTGTAGTTGAAGGGTAGGTTGGATGTAGCTGTGGCAAAAATGTTTCAAGATTTACAGGAGCTAATTATTAACAAGGATTAAACATGTTACGTGTTTATATATTTTGGCAACAAAATACTCTCACAAGCCCACACACACAACATCACAGTGACAAATCCAGCTAAGCAATTTCTACTACTAAGCTGCTTCTGTTGTTGTTTATGTTTTATGTTTGTTTCTTCTTTTGCACTTTATACAACGACAACGGATGCTTAAAAGCATTTAGTTTATATATGAATGTATGTGTGTGTAAATTTGTTCATATGTATATATGTATGTCACAATGCATTGACTCATTTACTTTAGCGAGAATATGTTACCTTGCTCAGCGTATGCGATAGAAAGGAGGTGTGTGTTGGACTATACGTTAAGTGTATTTGTATTAGAAAACAAGTAGAGTTTTAACAAAAGCTCTCTGCTTATTCTTCTGTTTGTTTATCGTGTAAATCCAGGGATGTGTTGTTTTTCGGATGAAAAACAGTGGGCAATTTACGATTAACTTTCATGAACGACGAAGTAGATATAATCTTGAATAGTCATTAATGAAATATTCATAAAAAATAACATATTATGAATAGTCCTTGAAAAATCAACGCTTTCGACACTGACACATATATACAAAATAATTTTTAAAAATCCACGCTTATTTGACATAGTCCTTTTAAAAATAATCTTTAAAAAATCGAGCTTTTGACTGATGTCTTTTAACAAATTCTCGCTTTAAGGTGAGGACCTTATAAAAAATGCAGTTCGAAAAAACAGCAATTTTCTTAAATATTTTTTAAAATAAATACTTTTGGATCCAATCCTTGACAATTTCAAAGTTTTTGGCTCTAATAGTTTTTGAAAAAATATGCAGAAGAATTCACTATCTGCTCCTTAAAAAACTTTAATCAAATCTACGCGTATTTAGATGATAGTTCTTAAACAATTTGTTTTTGTAAGGTTATCGATTAGCTGACTGACATTTAAAAAATATTCCTTAAAAATACAAGCTTACTTTACTGAAAGTCCTCCAAACACGATATTCTTTGGAAAATTCACGGAACCAATAAGTGTTCCGGAAGTCCTCTAAAAATAGTCTTAATCTTATTTTAAAAATCGATGCTGGCCCTTAAAAAATATTTGTTGTAAAATTTACTCTTATTGTTCATTATTGAAAAACTTAAAAAATCCACGCTCAATTGGCTGATGATCCTTCAAAAATCTAAGATTCTACGGCTTGAAAAAACATTCATTTATATATCCACGCCTTATATAGTTCTTGAAAAAATATTCTTTAGAATATCCACGCCTTAGATAGCTCTTGAATAATATTCTATTTGAAACATTTACGCATAAGTTACATAAGTTATAAGTAACATGAAATCAAATATAAAAAGACAATTATTTTGAAAAAAAAATCCATTTTTAATTATTTATTTTTAAACGGAAAAATTAAACGTTGATTTTTTACTGTTAAAAATGATTGTTATTTTTTCTGTTAAAATAAAAATCATTTGATGAGTTCCGTCAGTAAATGTTGAAATTATCCTTTTTAAAAATGATCCAGGCGATGTCCACAGCAGTAATTAAAAACACAGTTTTATATTCGGGGGGTTTTCAAACTTTATTTACACAGAACACTTTAAACTTTTATTTACACAACTCGTTACTTTCACAAACTGACGACACTTTAACAACAGCGCTTTTACTTCACAAATGAGACAATGAGCTATGGTTGCAACTTCTTTTATTTACTCGCTATTTGTTTCTAGATCATTCTATTCTAGATAATTCTTATTCTAGTTTGTTCTTATGATTACTTATGTCAATATACATCACTATTCATAGTAACGATTATTTACATCTACATCTTATTGTAAATGTTCAATCTAGGGATCACTAAATAAGATGAAATATATGTGTTGCCAATTTACATAATTCACAATATTTGACAGTAAAACAAACTCTATATGTTTTTTACGTCAAAATTGTTTTATTTTCGGAGGGAAAAAATTAAACTCCTCAAATGATTTTTATTTTTGACGGAAAAATAACAGTCCTCAAATGAGTTTTTTTTTACGGAAAAAATAAAAATCATTTTTGACAGTCTTCACATGGGAAGTGAGAGTGTTTAGTCAAGATCACCCAATATCCTTAATGCGATCGCCAATACGAATCCATTCGTATTGACATTGTCCCATGTCTCTAACATGAAGAGTTTTTTGTTCACATATTCAAAACGAACAACGTTTATTGTCCAGCTAATCCTTAAAAATCCACACTTTTTAATATGGTGGTTCTTAAACAAATTCACTCTGTAAAAAATCCACGCTTACTGTCCAACTGGTCCATAAAAAAATACTTTAAAAATCCACGCTTAAAATATATTTTTTGAAAAATTTCCTACTTATTCTTAGACATATATTTAAAAAGTCAAGTCTAATTGAATTGAAATCCATGCTAATTGTCCAGCTGGTCTATGAAAAATATTATTTAAATAATTCAAGTTTATTGTCCTTTTGGTGCTTGAAATAAAATATTCTTTGTAAACCCAACATTTTTGATGGTCTTTAATAAAATATGTTTAAAAATTTACTTTTTAGCTTATAAGTCCTTCAAAATGTAGCCATATTGATGTGCTACTCCTTGGCCAGAAAGTCTATAAAAAGATATATAATAAATATTATTTTTATTAATTTATGAACCACTGTTCTACTACTCCTTACCAGTTGTTGCTTTCCACAATCGAATATATTCCTTCATATTCGTTTATTTTGTTTACTTTCCAACGCTGCTGCAGTGACGTTGCCAATTTAGTTTTTAATTTGCGACCACACTATTGGGGGTGTTTTGGGCACTTTTTTCAACCTTATTGACTATAATTTTATGCTTTGTGTTCTCGTCAAAATCTTCTTACCGGTTGTGTGTCTATATTAATACCGGTTGGTATTGTTCCAATATAATGGCATTACTCCATTTTAGGTTTGAATTAAATTTTATATTCAGTGTATAATTAATATAACCAAATAATCAGAATAACACATGTATCACGTACTTGACCTTTTTTAAAATTACAAATATCTTAAAGAAAACAATATTTTTCCGAATATTGATGAATTGATTTTCAAATGATAGTAAAAAATCCGACACTTTTTCGCTTAAATTACTCCCAAAAAGTGACAACACTAACACGCGGCTTAGTGACTAGCTCACTTGTTTTCTACTTGTGCTTACAAACAAACATTCTTTCAGTTAAGTTTACTTAATTCCATATGCTTTAGCTTTCCATTGTTGCTGTTACTGCTCCTGCCGCTGTTATTTTTGTGTATGTTTTTTTCTTCTTTGCTATGCTTTTTCCTTGCACTTAATCTCCTTTAATTAAAATGAGTGGGACTAATGTAACAATATTATTTTTCAGATGCTGCTGCCGCCGCTGAACAGAGCTAAGCATATTTACGAATAATTTAAGTTAAATAGAAAAATAATTTTTAAATTATTATAATATATATAATATAATATAATTATTATTTCGGGAAAATGATCCGTTTTAATAAAAATATTCATTATAAAACAACATATATCAGTCTGCTGATCCTTGAATATAAGATTTACTCAATGCGACTTAAAATATAAATAAAAAAAATCATTTTTCCACAACAAAATAAATAAGTATTCATAAATCACTTAGCGGTCAAACAACATTCACTCCATCATTCGCAGTGCATTTATATGTATATGCCTTTTTTAACTCCATATTTTCTGATAATTATTTAGAATTTAATATACAGGCATTCATTTCTTCATTTCAAACTCCTACAAAATATTACCTAATGAAGTCCATTCATAACCGAGAACAAACATATTTGTCGTCATCTGTTTATCGTATTGACCGAACCTTTATCACACTTCTCACCACTACTCCGTTGTCATAAAACGGATGTCATGGTCTTTGTCGTTTTGTATCCTACTTAGGCTGCTTTTCCCTCATTAACATATGATTATAAATTCAACACGTTTACCAATGTTAGAAAAAGACAACAATACAAACAACTAAAACCACCAGCTACAACAACAACAGCGTCATTTCGCGAACATGCTCTTCAAACAAATTACGCATTTTTGATCCTCTCGACGTCAATCCGATTTATGATTCTCCTGGGTAACATCTTTCACATTATTCGCCCGGGCCTACACACTGCAGTCAAAGGAAGGAAAGAAAATGTCAGTCAGTCTGCCTACCCTAACCAACCGATTGAATGATGGCTTGGTCCAACGTGGTAAATTATTGTTTTGAAAAGAACAAATACCGGCAAATGGCTGTGATAAAATGTTCGTAATTAGTATTCAGGCTCCAGTTAGATTGAGCTGCTGCTGCTGAGTTACTGACATTTGGGGACAATGACCAAAGTTTGACAACTTTATTAGATTTGTATGTTTACTGTGTGGGTAGGGATAAAATACAATGACAATGGGGCTTTGTATAAAAGGCAGATTGTACTGAATTTATGGTAGGAGCTTATTTCTGTCCTTCAGGATTGTGTTTCCTATAGAAAATATATAACTCTTTTTTCAATACAGAAATCTTTACAATACTACAGGAAATTAGAAAAAAAATCTACAGTCGCACAGTCCATATAACAGTATTTTTCCTACAGAATAAAGTCCGCAGTCACGCAGGACTGCGTTTTATTTAGAGAAAAAATTCTATAGTCAACCAGGGCCGTGTTTTCTCTATAGAAAAAAATTCTACAGTCCCTAAGTAATGTATTATTTTTTATAGAAACAATTCCACTGTCCCATAGGACTGTTTTTTCTATAGAAAAAATTCTAGGTCCACGCGTCCTTGTTTTTCGAAGAAAATATTCAACAATCCCTCCGGACTGTGTTTTTTTATAGAAAAAATCGACAGTCCCTCCGGACTGTGTTTTCTCTACAGCAACGCAGTCCTGTGAGGCGGTACACAGGACTGCGTTTTTATACAAAAAATATACCTTAACACAGGCAGTGTTTTTTTATAGAAAACAATTCTGCTATACAACAAAACTTTATTTTCTGTAGCGCTGTGGTTTTTCTTTAGAAACCAGTAAGGAAAGTAGTAAAGTCGGACGGGCCGACTATATGATACCCTTCACCACTTTGGGTATATTCTACAGATGAATCCCAACAGACGTCGAATTTTTAAAGGGCCAGTAAAATGAAATAGGATCCATAAACATTTCATTCAGGAAATTTAACAGACATCGTTCTAGGCCTAATTCATTACGCTGTGCCAAAGTTCGTGCAAATCGAAAGATATATAGGGACTTAGGCACACGATTTACCTTAAATCGGACGAAAATATATATGGGAGCTATATCTAAATCTGAACCGATTTTCAGGAAACTTAACAAACATCATTCTAGACCTAATACATCACGCTGTGTCAAATTTAGTGCAAATCAAAAGTTATATAGGGACTTTGGTGCACCATTTACCTAAAATCGGACGAAAATATTTGGGAGCTATATCTAAATCTAAACCGATTTTCAGGAAACTTAACACACGTCTTTCTAGGCCAAATTTATTACGCTGTGCCAAATTTCGAGCAACTCGAAAGATATACATGGGCTTTGGTGCAGCGTTTACATTAAATCGGACTAAAATATATATGGGAGCTATATCTAAATCTGAACCGATTTTCAGGGAACTTAACACACATCCCTCTAGACCTAATTCATTACGCTATTCCAAATATCGTGAAAATCGAAATATATACAGGGACTTTGGTGCACCATTTACATTAAATGGAACGACTGTACAAACAAATTCCACAGTCAACCAGGGCTGTGTTTTTATAGAAAAAAGTATACAGGACTCTGTTTTTCTATAGAAAAATCTACAATTCCACAAGACTGTGTTTCTTTAAGAAAAATTCTAACCAATAGCCCTCCAAGGTTGAGTCATTTCTATAGAAAAATCTATATTCACCTATGAATCAAAGAAAGAAAACCTTGAAATTTGTATTTTATTTAGTTCTCTGTAATTTATTCATGGCCTCTTTGGTAAATGGCGACGACAACAGCCGCCAATTGCAAACTAAACAACAATAATAAATTCAAAACGAGACAAATTGAAATGTAATTGATTTAGATATGCTGTTCCCTTAAAAATCGACAACCATAAATGTACAGCCACATCCATTATCGGAACATTGTTACTGGCATCTAGACAGCAATTCTCCAGCCAGTCAGCAATTGGTATTATGTTTACCAAAAAATTTTATTACCATCTCCCATCATCAACACCGCCACTACAATCACCATCAGTTATCATTCATTTGCTTCGTGTTATGTTGTGTTGTTTGAACAAAAAGGACAACATTAAATGAAAGAAGGACTTTGCGGTCGACACATTCATTGGCTCCATTACTAATGACCATGGCCATGACCATGATGTGCTGTTATGACACGGACTGGCAGTCGGGTATAATGCCAAAATAACAAATCATACAACTGTCAATAGAAATGTATCCGAAAAACAAAAATAATTTCCCACAAAATGCCATGCTAATGGAAATACAAAATTGAAAACAGAACATTTTAAAATCAATAGTACAAAGCTTTTGAGAGAGGAATGGAACGTTGAATTTAAAACAATTTGTGTTTTTCGTAGTCTGTCCTCTTGGACAATTGTTCTTCAATGACAAATGATTTTTCCTCTGCCCAAAGAGTGTTTTTAATTTTTTGTTTTACAACGAACAGTCAAGGCATTGTCTTTGTCGATGTTCTAGTAGTTGTTGATTTTTAATGTTATTTCAAAAAGTAATGTGTTTTTCTCAACAAATCATCATCCATGGCCATGGCCATTTTTAATGTTTTGTTCTTTGTTCGCCATTCGACGAGAAGTGATGAAACGTATCGAAAAACTTCTATTTAATTTATGGTTTAAAGTGTTTTAAATAAATTCTATTTTGGACGAAATTTTTGGTTGGGGTGAATATAATGTCTGCTGCATTACTTCTCAATAGTTGAGAATATTCGATGAAAGTAAATGGACAAATTTTCGAGACTTACAACCGTCGCTAAGAACTTATGCTCTTTTTAATGGAGAAAAAAACATAAATTCGTTTAAAAATTAAGGTGTATGCCCCAAACATTTCCGCAAAGAAATGCTCTATAGGGCATGTTGATTCCACCACTAAGATATTTTATTCAATTTTTATCATGCCTTTAAAAATATGTATATTTAGTCTTTAATGGTCTTCATTTTTTCCGTAAATCAAAATATCCGACTTTACTTATGTTTGTGTTGATAAACACTAGACAAAAGCCATATTACCTGGAACAATCAATAACTTTAAATAATGATATTGAGGATAAAAAAATAACCACCAATGGCTCACTCCCTTTTGATAGCCGTAATATGTCAATTTAATCTGATTGCACGTTGAATGATAAAGGTACGAAAAGTATGGAGGAGGCAGGGAACAGAAAAAAATCGAACGGAATTTCAAAGTTTTGTGGTCCTTTATTAGGGATTGAGACAACACAATAGGTCTTTGTTTAACAAAAACAAAATCACATACCGCACACATATGTACATATGAATGTGTGTGGGTTTGGAGGAAAATAGTAAATTATTTGTCTCGGCATGTTAAAGATCAACAAAATACAACATCAACAACTACGACATGTAGTTGAGATACCAACCCAAACACCCCCGCATACACTAGCACTCACATCCAAAAGGCCAACATAATTTGCTGTCATGATTACCGGTCGTAACAACGGACAAAGGAGAGAAACAACAACAGCAATAGCAACAAAGAAGACAAACCTTTTTGTGGTAGGGTCATAACAACACCCATCTGTTTAATGATGCCGCCGGCGATGATGAGGCAAGATTGTGAACATCGAACAGGAACTCCATTTGAGGATGTCAGTTGATAAAAGGAAGATATATGACATGGACAGGCGGGTGATGTATTGTTTTGTCTTTATGAAAGAGAAAACAAATTTGTAAAACCGATAATAATGGAGAGTTTCCAACCAGGTTTAAAGTACACTTGACCGAATTATAATATAAAAGTTTTTTTTTGTTGTGGCAGTCATGTTGTCTTAATTGGAAAACTAAAACTTTCCTTTATTTATCGAACTAATGCGGTAACTGAAATTAGCAGAAAAAAACTCAAATAAGTTTTAGTAAACAACGTTCAGCTTTTTCTTTGATTAGTAAGGGATAATGGTAGGGGTCGGAGACACGTGTGCGGACGTTTATCGTTTATCCATGTTTGCAAAATAGTATACATATTTGCACGATTTTTTCAAGGACTTCAATAGGAGTGATTTTTTATAGATTTTTTGAAGATTTTTTTCGAATGAGCAATGAACGAGTGTGGAATTTTCAGAATATTTTTTGAAGACAAACATTAGATGTACATACAGTCGTAAACATTAAATAATATTTTTCAAAGGACATAACCAGGTGTGGCAGTTTAAAGATTATTTTGTCAAGCCCCTAAACAGGTGTGAATTTTTAGGTAATATTTATTGAAGACATTCCGACCAATAGTCGTAGATTTTAAGAAATAATTCACATCAATATGCTTGAATGTTTCATCGAATATTTTCCAATGACTTCAATAGGTGTGGATCTTTAAAGTAATATTTTTACAATTACCTATGCAGTTGTGGATTTTTAAAGATTAGTTTTCCAATGGGCTCAATAGGCGTGTACCCTTTAAAGAATATTTTTAAAGACCGCAATAGGCGTAAATTTGTTAAGAATATTTTTAAGGACCACAATAGGCGTGGATTAGTAATCAATATTTTGCAAACGCCTCAGTAGACGTAGATCTAAGCTGGACCTAAGCAGGTGTGGATTTTCTTTTAAAATCTTTTAAAATATATTTCTAAGGATCTAAGGTAGTATAGATTTTGGAAGAATATTTTTCAAGGTTATAAGGACATCAATAGGCGTTGTTTTTTGAAGAATATTTTTAAAGACGGCAATAGGCGTACATTTCTTACGAATATTTTTTAAGGACCACAATAGGCGTGGATTAATATTCATGATTTTGCAAGCACCTCAGTAGGCGTAGATTTACATATCAATATTTTCCGAGAACCTCAATAGGCGAGTATTTACTAAAGCATATTTTTCAAGGGCCTCATAGACGTGGATTTTCTAAACAATATTTTCCAAGGACCTCAATAGGCGTGGATTTATTAATGAGTTTTTGTGAATTTTTAAAGAATATTTTTCAATGACCTCAATAGGCGTGGATATTTTGAAGAATATGTTTACAAGAACCTCAATAGGCATGGATGGATTGAAGAATATTAATTTAAAGCGTGAATTTTTTAAAGAATGGGTTTCAATGACACCAAAAACGTGAAATTTTTAGGAATATTTTATAAAGAACCCCTCAGTAGGCTTGCATTTTTAACCAATATATTTTCAAGGGCCTTAACAAGCCTGTAGGCTTATTCTCTAACTTTTTAACAACATTCGATATTGTTTATTTTACAACAATTTCATTTGCTTGTTTTGCTGTTTTTACAATAACAAAAGAAAATTAAATAATATCGAATGTTGTTAAAAGTTACAGAATAGGACTACTGGAGTTGTTAAAGAATATTTTTTCAACGACTAATATATTTAGACTTTATATAATATTTCGGAAATATCAGTGGAACAATAAAAGCGAGTTGTAGCTTGAAATATTATTTTATCCCACATCTTTTAAATTTCAAATATTAAATGTTATTAAAATTGGTTTCTCAAAAAAAGAAAAAGTCTTTTTCTTTCTGAAAACAATATCCAACGTCAAATGGAAGAAATCATCCTATTTGCTTCCTTTTCCTTGACATTTGTGGATTCATTGTTTTGCCCGGCAACGCCACGAACAAAAAATGTACGTTTGAAATTTAAGAAGCTTTTTTTGGGTGCAGATTCGCCTCTATCTGTGCCATAACACGCATATGTGGTTTGCGCTGACAAATATGACAGTCAACAAACAGATCACGACCAGAGAGGTATGGGGTTTTGTGTTTCTTGTATAACAAATAAACGGCTAAAATGAAGAATAAACGAAACGAAATAACAATAAACAATAACAAATCCATCAGCAGCACAATCAGCCGGCATAAAACAGCACTAAGTACACAAGCGAACAACCCAAATGTCTAGATGGCCAAACAAAAATAAATAAATAAAATGTAACAAAAACTACAAAATAAGAAATCCTGACTGAAGGTAAAATCTGCTGGTAAAGATGGAAGAGAGGCAAAAAACTCATTTTCATATTAATAATGAGATGTTCATTGCCGTCGCATTTAGATGGGCAACAACACAAAAACACTGGTGACCATGAAAACCCTTTTTTTACATTTCGGGTTTCCTGTTTCATTTGAACATTTCCGTTTTTTGCTAAACTCCTTTTGTGTTTCTCACTCCCAATATTTTGCTAAGCCCGAACTGGAATTTATTGTTTTTAAGATTGCCTTTGATGATGCTGAAATGATTATGGCGTAAAAACGTGTAAAATCTGCCAAAAAGAAATCCAGCCAGCTAGCCAGACATTCCAATATAAATCCAAATAGTGCTCATCTGTTGGCATTTTCTCATTGCATTTGAATTTATCTATAATTTTTCACTTTGGTCTTTGCATCTGTCTGGTTATGTTCTTGGCTTGGATGGGTTGTTGTTGGTGGTCCTAATGCCCCTACTAGTTTCTGTTACACTGGGAATTGAAAACGTGACTTATTTATTAAGAAGATTATCAGACTCCTTTTTGAAGTCGGACTGCTAGGGATAATGATTTTATGGCCAATGGAGAAAATAAAATCAATAATTTTCAAGTGGCTAGTAAATCAATAAAAGTTGTTGGAAAAATGGAGTGAGTTTTAAATATGAATCATTATTATAGGAAAGTAAAATGAAATATAAGATGCTAAAATAAATAATCATCAAGAAATCCACTACTATTGAAATCCTTAAAAAAAAATATATATATATATATATATATTAAAAAATCCACGTTTTTTGCAGACATCGGAAAAATATATACTCCACACCAACCTTGAAAAATATTCCTTTTGGTGTCCTTGGAATTTATTCTTCAATAAATCCACCCATCTGAGGTCCTTGGAAATTATTCTCAAACAAATTCGCCCATTTGACGTCCTTGGAAATTATTCTTAAACAAGTCTACTCATTTGAGTTCCATGGATATTATTCTTTTATATATCCAACCATTTGAGGTCCTTCGAAATAATTCTTTAATATATCTACCCATATGAGGTCCTTGGAAATAATTCTTAAACAAATCTACCCATTTAAGTTCCTTGGAAATTATCCTTTAATAAATCCACCAATTTCACGTCCTTGGAAATTATTAATAAACAAATCAACGCGTTAACTAGTTCTGTAAAAATCATTGCTGTAACTAGTTCTTTAAATATCAACGCCTTTGATAGTTCTTGAAAAAATATTCTTTAAAAAATACACGCCTTAGATGCCGTAAAAAATATTTCATAAAAATCCACGCCTGAAAATTGTTCTTTATTAAGGTCCTTGAAAATTTTTCTTAGGAATGCACGACTAATATGGTACTGGGAAAAATATTCTTTAAAAAATCTAGGCCTATTGAGGTCCTTTGAAAAATATTCTTTAAGAACTCCACTCTTATTGAGGAGGTCCTTGGAATAATATTCGTTAACAAATTTACTCCTATGTAGTTCCTTGAAAATTTATTGATAACCAGTGAGCGGAGCAGTATGTCGGACGGGGCCGACCATACGATACCCTACACAACTACCACAAACTCTAACTTTCTGAGGATGTTTATTCCGAGTCTGAGTAATATTTCATGATATTTGCCCCCTCTTGTCCGATTAGAGGTCAACAACACCTCTTCCTTATTTTTTTCGAATATTCAGTACAGTCCTTCTAATTACTTGTCCAGATTACCTTCACGGTGGGTTGTGTTGTGATTTTCGGATTATTCTCGACTCGAAAACACACAAAAAATTAAGTTTTCGGTCCATTTCATCCCAAAATTTTAATCTGATCATCATCGAAAATTGTAGGCGTTGTTCTTGACCATAACTGGAACTTCATCACAAATTTCAAAGCAATCAGCGCGATATTTCCCCCTCTAATGTGGTAATGGGTTACTAAATAATATCTGAATACGTAAGCACCTGTAAATATTTGAATGTAACTCCCACATCTGAGTAGATACATCACTATATTTGGTATCAATTTAAAGGCCAACCACTCCTCTTGAATATTCTATCAACTCCTCGGGTCTACATCCTCCAGGAGTAAATATATATGCCATAGAATACAAATTTTGTCATTTTTCACACAAAAGTCAGGGTCCATTTGACCCGCTAAATATTGACCGATCTTTATCAAAACATGCATGCTTATTCTCTGGCCCGATCCCCTTCTCCTTCACAGTGTTTGGGCCATAATTGCGGCCTCTGGAGCGACCAGAAAAACCAACAAAAATAATGTTTTTGGTCCATTTCATCCCCTAAATATTAACCGATCTTTTCCAAAAACAATCGAATCGATCTAGACACACATGTCTAGATCGATTCAGCTAGTCGAGATATGACGATCGGTATACTAAAAGGTATGTCTAGGACCAATATTTCGCGGCGTTACAAACATTTGGGGCTGCACAAAGCTATAATACCCTGACAACATAGTTGTGTAGGGTATAAATATTTGCACGTCTATTGAGGTCCGTGAAAAATATTATTTAAAAAAAAACCTGGAGCTTATTTATCGAGGTCGTAAAAAATCCACGACTATTGAGGTATTTTACAAAGTGTTATTTAAATAATCCACTCTTATTAAGGTGACCTTGAGACCTCATTCTTTAAAAAATCCACGACAATTTTGGTCTTTGGAAAAATATTATTCGTCAAAGTTTAGATGCTAGTCCTTTGAAATATTCTATAAAAGATCAATTTTGATTGCATCTAGAGTATAATGTGTTTGTGTGTGTAACTTAAATTCATACTCACTTTAACAAATTTTCAAATTCAATTAGCCATGACCAATACTTTTATGAAATTATCATCGATTAAACATAATTCAAACATCTATATAATTAAGAGAAGGCCGAGTATGTGGTTTTTAATTATGCATAAAAATCAAAGCATAGAAATGTATGTATGGTGTAAAACAAATTGATTAGTATTTAAATTATAAACATAACGCACAAACATCCACCCACATATAAATCCTCTCACACAAACATTCACACATCCGTTCGTCCCTATGACGAACAATTCCATATCGATTATAATTATAATTATCTATCTCTGTTTTATATATTTGCACTGTCAGACCTTTGTCAATGATGGCCTACCAACTTTTGGTGGTTGCAATTAAATATTTATTTACTCACCTGCAAGGCATTCGTTCACTGACTGACTGACGGCTGCATTTTCATAACACAACACTCCTGAAAACCATATTTTAATTTTCAAATTTAATTAAATATTTACTCAGCATCAGAGTATATTGTGGAAGTTGCAAAAAACCCGAACAGGTTATAAAAATATGTTTCAATTATCATTTTTGTTTTGACACCGGGCAGTGATGAACGGTTGTGAATAGTTTCGTATTTTACATACATTTTCAATTTAACCGGGTCGAACTTTGTGTACCTTCGGTCAAAAATTGGGAGTTATCAAATTCATAATATCGTTTTAAATTACAGAAGTTTGTTATCCGCAAAGAACCGAGAAATTAAAGATACCCGCGCCTTAATAAGGTTGGATTCAACCTCGAATGGCGGGAATTTTTTACAGAATATGTTTCCATGGACATCAATCAAAAAAAAAATATATATATTTTTTTAGGAAATCAATCTGCGGGAATTTTTTAAGAATAAATTTTCTAGACCCGTAATTATTTTGGCTTTTCTAAACTCAGTTCAAACAATATTTTTCCAAATAATTTAATAGTTGTAGATTTTTTTAAAATATTTTCTAGAGACATCAAAAGGAACAGAAGTTTTAAAGAATATTTTTCCCAGAACACTAAAAGGGGAGGGACAATATATTTTATTAAGTCCAATAATAGGAGTGGATTTTTAATGAATGTTCTTCTTACGCCCAATAATAAGCGTGGATTTGTAAATAATATTTACATTTTTTCTCTGTTAGGACTTACATCAGCTTACATTTACACCATTTCACATATCCTATATCTGTAGAACTTCTTATACATATCATCCCTGACAGAAGCCCATTTATTGTGTACATTTTGGTGTTATTTATCTGTAATTATAAACCACAAACAATGATACTTTTGACAGTTCGCCACATCACCGTATGTTTGAGTGGGGTGGTCATGAGCATCGTTCACATTTATTAATGTGGTTGTGCTCACATTTTGCTGCTATTTATTTAAAGACATTTTTCAAAATATTTATGACAAATTTTTGCCGACGGGCAATAATAGCTCAATTGGTAACCCTGTCTGACTGTCCATTATTTTCTCTCCTCTTTCAATGATACATGACCACCGACTAAAATTTACTGTAATTGTTTGTCGCTATTTGGGGGTTAATTCCATTTGCCATTATCCGTTAATGATGATTATGAAATATTTCAACCACAAATTATGTTGTAACTGTTGTTGTCAATATTGTATTCGTTTTTGTTCTGTTATTGACTTCAACACAAAATTCCAGTTTTTAATTAACTAATTGATTTTCTCAGTGAATAGTTGCCATTGTTTTCGTTTTGTCTTGTTTTTGTAGTTGTCATTTTAGTATAATATTGATAAAGCCTCTTAAATGTGAAATTAATATAAATTTAATAATTTCATAATGGATGAAAAAGAAATTTGTTTAAACATTTTAATTGTAATTTAAATATAGGCACATGAATAAGCAGAATATGCACATTTGTTGTTGTTTTGCACAAATCCTTAAGAATCACAAAAAGTGGATTCGGGATAGGAATATGACACTACATGATGAGAATTTGTTAGAGGCAGATTTTCTGTCCTTTGAGAACATAAATTCAATTAATATATTTTAGGAAGGAATCGCCTCCTACTGAGTGGCTTGTTATGTGGCATTTTTCATTGCTGGTGAATAAAGTACTTCTAAGCAGAAAAAACTCAATGGCGCCGATACGTTCAAACCCTAGCCCCGAATGTCAGTAAGCTTTCTCAGATAATGGGCAACATACTAGCAGGCAATTTAAAATAATTTAGATTATATAAAAAGGTCCCGATCTTTTTGAATCTTCCACATGGTGACAAATAAAAACAATTTAGTCCGGGAGAGCTTATTTACATTTTTACTTGTTTTCCTTTATTTTTTAAAAGAATTCACAAATTCTTCTTCTTCCATATTTTTGGCATTTTAAAAACTCTGAAGATTTCCGAATTTTCACCACATTAGTTCTAATTTGATATTTCTGAGTAAATTTTGAGTAAATTGTACCTAATATTCAGAATGACAATTTATATTTCCGATATTAAGGCTGATCACCATTTTACTGCCCATAAAATGTAACTTCGTTTAAAAAGAAGTAAGTCTTTCAAAAGAACATTCCTTAAGATGACAACATACGATGCCTTTTAGCAGTAAAAAATGTCATTCTATTCAAATTGTTCACTTTTCAAAAATATCTAAAGGCATTCACAGAATATTTTATTATTTGAATTCCCACACACAAACAAATTTAAATAGTTTTGGCAGAAAGAATGAAATACAACTAGCCAAGACATACAAATGACTAAAGATTCACGAAGAAAAAGGAAAAATAGAGGAACAATTTTAAAGCTTGACCTAACTTCTCTGCCTTTCAAAAGAACAAATTTCCACAGAGCCTCTTTGTTAGAAATCGTCCTACAAGACCCGTACAAGCATACGAACACACAGACAATTTTTCACAAAAGGCAATAATATTTGTCTAACATTTTATTGGAACACAGAGGAATTTTCAGCCAAGCATATGTTCTCTTATAAGCATTTTTAACAATTTTTCTGATGTTGCTTTTACATTTGAATTCACACATATATTACATATAGGGGACACTGTGGAAGACAGCTGTAGAAAACCCAAATGTTTAAAAAATTTTGGTGTATAATATATGTTGGTTATATTGCGAAAAAGGTCAAAAACTTGTGATTGTTGGTAGAATATTTGATGGTAATATCTCGAAGCTTGTCTTCTATCTAGTCAAAAAATAAATAATTAAATAAATAAAAAAGACAAAAAGCGTCGAATAAATTCGTCAATGGTACTTATTCAATGTCTACTTATAATTGTTAATACACATATAACATTTGTTTGTGTAATGTATAACCCACTGTGCCGTTATTTATTCCCAACCACATGATATGTTGTAGTTTTGTATAGACCTAAATGATGATGCTCATCCGAATGAGTCAAATATTGAAAATGCAGGAATATTGTGGTAAAACTGAACACAAACACGAAACCATTTGAAAACCTCAAAAATGCTGCTATACTGAACAGCAATAATGAACGCAGAGCCGTCAACCCATGTAGCATATCACAAATACATATGCCTACATGGACAAACAAAATCGGAAAAATGAAGTGAATTTTAAATATCGGATCTACAGATATTTTACAGGAATCAATATTTTTATATATCCGGATAAATAATTAATACAAAGACCGAACTTCTTGTTTTAGAATTTCAGTCGCATATTATCAATAATCTGTAGTGAGTATGATTTGTTTAGTTTTTTGCTCAATTATATTCATTTGACTAACACCACGCAGTTATACTTTAAAATATACTTTGTGTCCTTATCAGCATCAACATATGTATTAGTCTGTTGCTCTTCATAGATATTGTCATTAATTCTCTCCATTTGTTAAGATTAAATAATTTTCAACTTTTCTTCATTAGCTTCGCTCGTGTTTATCGACATTCTTTAATATGAACTTCGTGTGGGAAAGCTGTAAGCTTGAAAGAGGGCGATATTAAGGGGACCCCCCCCATTCTCGGGGTCAAAAATTTTGTTGATATAATTCGAATCTACACTAATTAATGAATGTCCCTACAAAATTTCAAGTGAAAATCTCAAGAACTCTTGAAGATATAGCCGATTTATTGTGTCAGCATCAAGTGACGGCTGAAGGGCTTCTCAAACTTAAAACGCGTTTTTCTCTAAACATTTTTTTGTGAATGGCGGGCACGATAACTCAAAAACTAATAACCCAATCGATTTCAAATTTTTACACGTTTCTCTGTGAGTGTATAGCTATCGTATGAACTAGGATAAATCGGTGAAGATCTTCCTTATTTTTTAACTAGATTTTTGGGAAAAAATCGGCGATTTTCCAAAAATATTTTTTCAAAGGTCCACCATATTGTCAATTTTAGAGCGAAGTTAATAATCCTAGTTCATACGAGAGCCAGATATGCACTCTCTCTAACAATTTGTTCATAAACAGAGAGAGGGGGGACGATGTTGCAACAGATAGACGATACATGTGTTGGCAAATTATGTTACCTACAATTATGTACATACATATAAAGATAGATAATAATGATGACGCCACTGCATTCCGTTTACCTAATACACACAGGGATGAAATTTTTATTATTGCTGGCACACATGCAGGCAATGTGGTTATAGATACATTAATTTTTTCTATTCCTTTATTATCGGCAAAATACATTTAAAATATTCAAGGAAGAAATATCAATTCTTGTCAGCTGAGATTCTGAAACAATTAAGTCCGCAAATTAAAATTCAGGAAAGAAATACCATCATCTAGTGCAAACACCAACCAATTTTCAATATATTTCTTCGAACTATTTTTATGACTTCAACCTTTTATATCTTCATTTCAGATCTTGCGAGATTATTCAGTATATTCCTCAAATTATCCAAATTTATTAAATTTCACTGCATTATAGTTCCTCCCCTTAGTTTACATTTGTATTTGTTGTTTATATTGGCCCTCAAGCTGCAACTTTAATTGAATTAATTTTCACTTAGTTTATAATGCTGATATTCTTTGAGTCAATGAGAATGAAGAAGTTAGAAAGTTTACATTTTGAAAGAGGTTTGTACGATTAATTTGAAGTATAATTTGAAGTGGGTTCATATAAAAGATATCTACACTAAACTACAAAAACGAGTTTTAAATGTTTGTAAAAGCAATGATAAGGGTGAAGAAAGTATTTTCCAACTACAAAATCCCTTCTCAGTGGTTCCTCATTTACTGACGAATTTTTCCATTGAATTTTAAGGATTTTTTGCATAAAAAACCCCAGTCTTATGGAATAAGTACACACTGTGTTAAGATTTTATATACCCCACCTTACAGGACCCGGAAGTCCAAAAGCGATTGCAGGATGTACCATAGTTTTTGTAGGCAGACAGGTAGTCAAATCCACATAGAATTTTATTCCGATCGTCAATATACGCAGTTTAAGAGTATCGGGCGATTATATTAAATTTCAAATTCGATTTAAAAACCGTGACTATTTTTTTTATAAAATAACACCCCACTTATGTAGAATCTTTTTATATAAAATATAAACGCTCGGGGACTGGGGTTTTTTCTATAAACAAATGCGTCCTCTGTGACTGAGATATTTTTTTTTAACAAAAAATCCGTTTTCAGTGACTGACAAATTTTTTCTATCGAAAGAAGTCTGTCCTCAATTAATGAAATTAGGTCGTCAAGAATTTCATTGGAGATCCACAGTAATATAAGGATTGTTTTATATAAAAATCAGACATAAGCGGCTGAGTTATTGTCTTCTAAAAAAGAAATCCTAATTAATAAGAATTTTTCCATAGAGAAATGCAATCCTCAATTATTGCGATTTTCTTATAATAACGTTTTATTTTTTTTTAAATCTTGTTCTAAATATCAGGGATTTTGTCTGCAGTTTTTTCTCTATAAATGAACAGGTATCAGTTATTAAGGTTTTTTATAGAAAAATCAGTCCACAAAAAGGCTTTTGTATAGAAACAAAATCAGGCCTCAGAGAATTTTGTCACATGTTTATTATATTGAAATATATATTTATAATATAGTTTCTAATGAAGTTCAAAATTTGCAAAACTTTTCAAACCAACTTCGTATATATGTAAATATTTAAATTTTTGTTCTTCGAAACAGTTCATTCAATAAACTATTTTTTTAACAACTTCATAATTGTTCTAATAAAAACAATCCCATATCAGTTGACATCTGCTTGTTTGTGTCCAGTAATTTTGGCATTGGACTACAAAGTTTTTGTTTGTATGTTTCTTTTCTTTACTCTGTTTTGTTTTTTGTTTCAGTTTATTTTTTCAAAAAAATTCTAATGGACTTTTAGCAAACATATGCAAATAAAACCAATAGAAAAACAAAACAAATAGAAAATCCTTTAGGCCTTTAAAAACACAAACATTCACTTAACCATTCGTTAGTACATGCGTTCGGTGCTTGTCGGTCGGTATTGCTACTGCCTCCGGAAGGAGAATAAATTCCGACAAACATTAATACAAGTGTGGGAATTTGAAGAAATGTCAAATGGAACTTAGAGGTTATCTATGCTGAACAAAAGTAAGAGGGAATTGTGTGCAAAGCAGGGGCTTGGAATATATCACAGAAACAGGGCCAATTCTAAGGATAAAAGTTGAGAGTAATCAAATAATGCACAAAAACATGAAATTAGACAACAAAAACTTTGGTATGCAAATTTAAAGTAAATATGAGTAATAATTGCCATTAGTTGGATTTAATGTCAATCGTATATGTGGTATACAATGGATTGGTTTTGTTTACTTAGTTATTTAATATGTATATGTTATATTATATGTTCGTTTTAAAATACATTTTACACAAAATTTGGAATATTACAATGCCGAAATACAATGGTCAGACAATTCCTTTAATTTGCGGAGAAAACGGTATCCAAGTAAAAATGTTTGGGACTCAGTTTCGAGTACTATGCCCACATATCCCAGATACTTCAAAATATAATATTTAATTTTACATAAACTTTGCACAACTATGTTGTAATCTTGTAATAGTTTAGCGTGGTCCTAAGAGTTTGTAACGCCACGAAATATTGGTCCTAGGCCCATGGAGTCGATCTACACATGTGTCTGTCCATTATAATTTCTATCCCCGATACAGGCCACAATTATGAACAATCGTCACCAAATTAACATGTAATATTTATCTCTTTGTTTTTCTGGTCGCAATTATGACTCGAAACAACACAATTATGACTCGAAACTCACAATATTTTACGCAAAGAAAAGGGTCTGACCAAGGAACAAGCATGGCCCTTTTCGCCATAATCGGTTAATATTTAACGGGTCAAATGGAACCAAACTTTTGTTTTGAAAAATGCTAAATTTGCGTTCTATGACGTATATATTTGCTCAGTATATCCAAGAGGAGAGGTTGACCTTTAAATTGATAACAATTATATTGCAGTAGCAACTGGAATTTGAGACTTACAATATTTACAGTGGTCTACCTATTGTGAGAGAGAGAGGAGAAAAAAACATCATAAAACCCATGTCTTTATTCCACATAAGTATGTATGTGTGCACGTCTTCTCCATATGTATTCATATTTAGCAACGAGGATGATTCAGCAAGGACGATGATTTATGCTATAAATCATCGTCCTTGTGTTGTAATTCTTCGAATTAACACAAGGTGTCGATTTTTGTTCAGCAGTTAACGCAATACGTGTTAACATTTGTTTGCCAGTTAATTTTCCATTGTTGTTGGTGTCGATCCGGCTTTTCTTCTTCTTTTTAGTATTTTGCCTGAATAGGGTATTACAGATGTTACCTCATTTGTATAAATGAAGCTGATTAGTCAATTAGCTAAAAGTCAAAATTATCTTGTCTCACAAAACCAACAAAACAAAGAAATTCTAAAAACACACACACGCATCCGCACCGGAAGAAGAATGTATGATAATACAGGAACAGAGACTTGATTGTGCTTTGTTCAAAAGTATGTGCATGGAATGTGAATGATATGCGATGAATAGATGAAATGGAAGAATAGTTACACACCAACCAATGTTGAAAAAATTGAATATCATCACATACATCCTCATCGAAGACATCATTAACATTTTATAGGTTAAAGAAGGTCATAAATGAGATGCTCAGCAATTCCAATAGATATTCGATATGTGTGTTAACTAAAGCAGGAAATTCTTTATTGAAATTAGGATAATCAATTGCAAGGTTAGAGAGGCTATTTTCCTGCAGATTACGTATTTTGTATTTTTATTTCGGTCGATTACATCCGCTTCATATATTTTGAGATCTGGATCTGTCGCCCATAAATAAATAATATTGAGTGTTTCGCATAATGACAATGCCGACTATCTAATTTACAATTGAAGCGAAATATATTAGTATATATGTGGCCTATCCCGTAACTTAAGTCGAAGATTTCACATCCAAGTTCTGGACAGAGAACATATCAAGACGTCGATTTGGTTCCATAACCGTTCAAATATCTGATGGACATAACATCAAATTCAATAATTGGATAGTATACCTTTTCGAAGCATAATGGAATACTATTTAAAATCTATATTATACATCCCATTTATGATAGATGATATCATATATAATGATTTATAAATAAATACATGTTTATTTGAATTTGATTCCTTAACAGTTATTAAATGTATTTCAAAATGAAAAATTCCATCGTGATTCCATTTAAATTCCAATTTATAAATTATTTTTTGTGAGATTATGAATGTTTCAAACCTAAGACAGAAGCTGTATCCATGCATTCAAATAATTTAATTATCATTTATAATATAATACCCAATATTTCTATGTTTACAAAAATTACTCGACCACTTAAGCGTATGAGTTATATTTCATATAAATATTTGTATCAATATCACTCATACGCACGTAAAATTGTATTTCAATATAAACATGTATATAATTGTGTTTTATTTCCCTTTTTATTTAAATAATTATTCCTTTTACTTTATATTATCGCCATTGCCATCTATGTAGTAGTGCCTGTTGTTGTTGTTGTTATTGTTTATTTACATTTGCAACATTATTCGAAAACAGGCCGTTAGGCTGACTACTGTCGCGCATCCATGCAACTTGTGTCGTGTTAAATCTTCATCAAATGTTCATTGTTGCATTTAATGCGTTGTGATGTGGCACGATGTGTGTGCCAACAACGACAGCAACACCATGAGACATGTTCCACATATCGCCAAAGTGTGGGGGTGTGTATATTGCACGGCTGCAATATTCATAGAGATACATTCAGCTGAGGATATCGACTACATATATAACATATAACAATGTCACAGAATATTATTTATTTAAATATATGTAACAGAATATTTCATTGTTATATAAGTGCGGTGTAGAGTTGTTGTTTTGATTAAATTAAAATAAAAACATTAAAAAATGTTTGTTAATTTTTAAGACTATTTTAAGACATATGTAAATTAATTTTTTGGCATAATATTTTTTCAAGGGTTATCAAGGTGTGCATTTTTAACGAATATTTAAAAATTATGTGGATTTTAAGGAATATTTCCTTCAAGGAATATCAAGGCGTGGATTCCATAAAGAATATTCTGTCAAGGACTATTTAAGGCGTGTATTTTATATTTTTTCGAATACTATCTTGTGGATTTATTAAAACAATATTTTTCAAGGACTATGTTAATTAGGATTCTTAAAGTTTATTTTATCTAAGGCATGTATATTTAAAGATTATTTTTTTCTAAGCCTATCTAATATTTTAAAGATTTTTTTCTCAAGGCGTCGATTAAAGATTTTTTTCAATACCTATCTAAGACGTGAATTTTTTAAAGATTTTTTTTCAACGCCTATCTAAGACGTGGATTTTTTAAAGTTTTTTATTTCAAGACGTTGAGTTTTTAAAGATTTTTCTTAAAGCCATTCTAAGGCGTGAATTTTTTAAAGGTTTTTTTCAACGCGTGGATTTTTTAAAATTTGTCTTTCCAATATTAATTTTCATTTTCATTCATATTTTCTCAATGATATAAACTAAAAGTTACAATGCATATGTGGAAAGTTAAGCGAAAGCGTAACATAGCGGAACTTTTTCCCGTAACTTTCTACATATGCATTGTAAGTTTTACTCACAAATATGTACTTCAATAACCAGACCAATTTACTTCCGTTAAACGATAAATTTTCTATGGAGCGTATGATTACGAAGTACCACTAAAATCCACATCGCTCATTCGCTCCCCTCAACAACAACCCAGTACGTTACATCTATCCAGCATACATTCATAGTAAAATTCTGCTGTATCCCGCTATCGCAAAATCCTTGTGTGTAAGTCGTTGATGTAAACGTAAAGCGAGAAAATTATAAACGATCATTACATGTTTTATTATTCAGCTTATCGCTGGCAAACCATATCGAAATAGTACGCAAACCCTCAATTTTATGCAAGCATTACCTCCCATTTCTCTCGAAAAAGCGTAGTGAAAATGCCAAGAAGCCAGGCAGACGAAGCAAATGTAAACTAAAGAATTCAAAGCTGATAGGCAAAAAAAATCAAATCTCACATACCAAATTCCATTGGCAACAATTTTGAAACAAGCTAAATTCACTATGAGAAGGATATTGGCGTTGAAAAAGGGGGACGACACATTTTCTGTTTCTGTTGTTGAAAAATAAAAATTAGCATAAGTATAAACGATAAAGCATCATTATCTGTGTGATTAAGCAGCACAAGCAGCTGCTGCTTCTTCTGCGAACAGCCACTACTACTACATACAACTGATTCCGGAACAACAGTAGATGCTGCTACTTAGTTGTTGTCAATATTGTTTTCGTTTTTGTTGCTGCTGTTACTACGTATTGTGTGTGTGTATTTTTTTTAACTAGCTGCTATAGCATACCTCCTTTTGTATCCTTTGTAGTCATCACCCAGTTTACTGCGTGTTCTGCCACGAATGAAGATGAGCGCTAACGCTTCAACTACTGTTGCTTAGATTATGTTAATATGCTGTACAAACCACACACATAGCCCAATCACTACCCCCTCCATGCTATCCGTCCTACTTTTTTGCTTGGTTTCATCTATATTTTCTAGGTTGCCTCGCCCATACGTCATTCTCTTCACGCAGACACAACAAATTCAAGAAAATTCAACAGCAGCAACAACCAAAAACAACTTGACTTATTTTGCCTTTGATATCAGATGAAAAGTGGGAGAGAGGAGAATGAGAATAATACCACCAGCAGAAGGATTGTATTATCAATCCAACGGTTATTGGAGATCCGGTGTATTACTATCAAGTATTAAATGAAGCACCAGCCAAACGTATCAGGCCAATTTCCCTCAAATCAATGGAAATTAGTGTTAAATTAGATGACATAGGATGGACATTTATTACACTCTCAGATTTAATGCGAATGATGTTTGATATGAAAAAATGTGTCCCAATATCCGTTATATATCTCCAGTATATATATATATATAGTATATATCTCAAAACTCTGATAAAGAGAAATATACAAAATCTTTGAAACGTAGTATTTGAATTTATCCAAATCTGGGTTGTCGGCTCAGTACTACTAGAACCTCCCCACCTAGGGTCAACATTGTTACAAATTGTAAAATTGATATCAGAGGTATTGAGTATCTGCGTTGGTCCAAACATTTCACATTGTAATACTTCAAACAAGCCCTGATGAAGTTTAAATAACGCGCTCTCTTTCTACTCCGTCTGGTACCCCTCCCAAAAGTGTTTACATTTGTCTATAAATTTCATATGAAGTGAGTTGTGTATTCGGCTTAGTCCGATTTTTTCACACCTCAGTATTTTTTTTTAAAAACCAGATCAACATTTTGAATAATCTCATATAATAAGAATTCCTTTTGGTCTAACATTTCAATACCTTAATATTCTGACCATATATTTAAAAATTTTGAGCGGTAAACAGGCGCAGGTTCCAATCGACTTTTAATGGTTCACATTGCTGCCTTTTTTGAATTTTGCCGTAGACCTCTGGCAAACCAATTTTGATGTACTACTCACAGTCGCCACATGGCCCCTTATAGCTGGGAACGGCTAGGAACTTCAGCATACCTGAAATGGATCGGGACCTTCTTACTATGTGAAAACGTAGATCTCTGTTGAAAATGTCCAATAAAGATGTGTATAATTTTAAGTGATTATTTATACTCTTTCGAGTCGAGCTTGATGATCTAAGTTTTGCAATGAAAAGGAAAGCCAGGAGAAGAACCTACGCACCCACCATTATGCGACGCGTTTCGCCGTTGGTTAAGCGGCTCATCAGGCATATTGGGCTATGTGGCTTTACAAATGTCGTACGTTGATACCTTGTATTTATTCCGCCCTGATGCGAAACTTGCATATGCGAATTAAATTCAAATTTGTCAAAGTTCGACATTTGTCTTCATTCTAGGAACAGTCCTTTTCAAAGCAGATTTTTGTTGTAGCGATGGATAATTAATCCACACACCTACAATTGCTTCCGTGGTATACACATGTTTTTGCGCAACCGTTTTGGAAGTGTGTTGATGGCTCAGAACGTTAAGTGGTCTTGGCAACATTTGTGTTGCTCCGAGGACATAGGTTGTTATTTTCATTGCAAAACTTAGATCATCAATCTCGACTCGAAAGATTATAAATAATCACTTAAAATTACTTTCAAATGATCACTGTCCTTACAAGGCAAAATTCAAATAACAAAAGATGTGTATAATTCGGAATGCAAAAATGCAACACTTCCGTTGCAAAAATCTATATAAAATTATCAGATTACAAACGGGTGAGCGGAGCATATGATAACCTGGAAAATTACCACTAGACAACAATTTTCACTGAATCTATATCTCGATTCTGAATACATATTCGTGACATTCTATAGGTTCTCAGTCAGAGTTTGACATAGCGAAAAATTCTGCATCAATAATCATGATTTTTTTATTTATGTCGGTCTTCCAGCAAATGAGCGATCTGACATTACATCTTAAATATTGACACCAGCTACAACCCTTGCCTTTTTTACATTATTTTCCCTTTTTATTCCAAAATTTCAATTGAATTTTAATGATATTTACCCTATTTCCTGCGATACTTCACACAGGTTTATGTTTTGATCCAATTTGTCTGTCAAACTTCTCCACTATTTTCTTATATTGAATGAGAGCAAAAATATGTTTCTGTTTCGTTCGTTTTTGTTTGTTTTTTATTAAATGTAGTTCACTTCAATGGTTATCTGAATGCTTGGATGATGATGCTTCAGGATGGTCGTATGGCTGGTACTTCCAGCTGTTGTTACAGACATATTTCTCTGCTCAGTTATTATTTTTCAGTTGAACTCACTTCGTCCATTCGAATTGAGGTGGGGATTTGCCTCAACTGTTACACATATTTTCTCACCATTGCAGTCATTCGATTCATCCGTGCCATGTATTTTTCTTCCGCTCATTCGTTTTGTTATTCATTCGTTTTTTTCTTCATTACCAGAATATAATGGCTTTTCCATGTCACCAGGCATAAAATATCACTTTCTGCAGTTTTACATTCATTCGCTCAGTGGTATGACGACATGGCTTATGGAAAAAAATTCCATGTATTGTGTTTGCCATTTCAACTGTTGGTAGTTGTTTGCCTTTATCAGCCACCATCTACTCCTCTTCCACCCGTCCCTTTCTAACAAATATTCGTGCAAGTAGTGCTGTTTTTTTTAATGTTTCACAAATTTTAAATGTCAGCCAGACGAGCAGAAGTGGCACAGTGAGCCAAGCAACAAGGCATTTGTAAGAAGGTGTTTGTTTGAATATCTGCCGAAAGTATTGTTAAGTAATGCCGATTTTTTATCTACCACCATTCGTTATTGCGTTGGAATATTCTATAAGAAATTGTTAAAAGAAAAATGTCAAATGGTAATTTACTATTTCACTTGGGATAATACATAACTGCATGCATTTCGATATATGCATGTGCGTGTGTGTGGATATATTGGTAAAGATCGATGGCAACAATGACTTATGGATTGTACCGATTTATATGTCTGTCAACATATATGTGGATATGTTAAAAGCTTGGGGCGTGCATACCTATAATTGGCAATAAAGGCTCAATTATAAGGGAAACATTTTGAAGCACGGATATTCTAAAACCTGTACCCATATATATTGGTAAATTAGTTCCTCAGTTAAAAAAAATTATCTAAGCGTGTATTTGTTTAGATATATTTCTTAAGAATGTTTAAGCGAGGATATTTTCAAAATATTTTAGAGCTCTTTAAACGTGATTTTTTTTTTATCAATATTATTTGAGATTGGATCTTTTAAAAATACAAATTAAATTTATTAACGCGTGAGTTTTTTAAAACATATTTTTATATTGTATTTATATCAAGCTAGGATGTGTAATTTGATTTAACAATTTTGGTTTTATTTTAAGTTTTAGTAAAAAAATATCGGCGCCACATTGCTTGCTTTGCCACAATGTCTCGCTCTTCGCATATCAAAAACTGAAACAAGGGGTAATACACAACAAAATCGACTAAAAACTATAAATATTTTAGGTTTTTATGGCGGCAAGGCAAGTATGGTTTTATTGGTGTTTATGACTTTTGTTTGCGAAAAAAAGTAAAAGCTACAACAACACTGTATGTTCTTAAGGGTCAATAGTTAATGTGGTCACCATGAGTATAATAGGATTGATGGCCACCTTGGAATGGCAGGAAACAAAAAACGGAAGGATGGTACCAACCATGAATAGTTCTACAAAATTGCATTATTTTAAAATGTCTGAAGGTGAAAATTGAAAGTTAAAGACCAGTGAAATGAAAAATGTCGTGCCTTTTTAAAAATCATGTTTTCAAAAGCGTAGATTTAAAAAAATAACATAATTTTTATAAAAAAATATTTTTTCGATGATCTAAAATTTGTTTATTTATGAAAAAGTAGGGGATTTAAAAAAATTATCCATTATCATGAATATTGAAGGGCTAAAATCTACAAATACCAAAACATGGACCGATTTTACATAACAAACCTCCTGGGAGTAGTATCAATGTGTATACAAAATTGACATCCTCATCCAAAACTGTATAACGTTTTTCGCGAAAAACTTCAGTCTACCATTCATTAGGTGGAAAATTGCATTTTATCCCCGATAATAAAACAAACAAAAACAACAAATTTATTCAAGAGCCATTCAAACTTTTGAATACTCATCAAATCAAAAAGTGATTTCAAACAACTTCAAAAATGGTCAAGTAACGAGAAACAAACAAAAAATCTCCCCACATGTTTAAGATAATATTCCAATGGCTATCATCCACGACTTTTGACAGAAAATGGTGGATATCCGCAAGTTGCATTTTGTATAAACACTACTGATATTCTACAACAAATATTGAAAATGATTTTACCAAATCTCAAAATATTTATAGCGTTTCCAAATGGAGTGGGTTGGATAAGTGTATCCTTGTATATACCTTATATAAGGTATATCCAACACTATTATAACGGATTACACGGTGTTTGATGATGGGGACGATGATGACTGTTTGCCACTCGGGTGAGGAAAAAACGTGCAAATGCATAAAAAATATTGCACGAGACCAATAGCAGCAACAACACTTGTCCATCAACAATATCAGGAAAAAACGCCAACAGAAGCAACAACATAATCATGGAATCAATGTACATAAATGACATTAATGTAAACAACTAAAGTGCAACATAATGTAGAACAAAAAATTACAAAAATAAAAACAACAAAAACGTCAAAAACAAAACTGCAACAAATCAAAAAAAAAACCTTGTGTGCGACACATGAAATAGAATAGCCAGCAGTAGCTTACAATGTAAATAAAAGTAGCGAATGAAAACGATAGAAAGTCTTGTACAAGAAAATGTCGGATTTCTTGTACCCTATAGATATGTCGCTCAAATGTTAACATAAGTTTTTTCTAAAATGTTTTCATTCAAGTAGGTATTTCGCCTACACCCCAAACAAATGGTAGCAATGATAACTATCAATTTCTAATTCCGTTAGAAGTTAATCAAAACGTCATCAATTAGTTCCGCTGTTCTAATAAATAATATAATTAAATAGGAGAAGGGTCTTAACATGTTAACTCCAACGACAGATAGGTAAACAAACAAACTGTCAAAAAAGATAAAAAAACAGAAAAAAACGCATTAACGTTTGTGGCTTTTATTTTATAAACGAAAAAGGGTTAAAAGAAAGACGGATGGGAATAAATGACTGCCTTAGCATAAACGACATTCTCTCGCATGAGTTCGTAAAAATGATACATTTTAGAAGAAACTAATCCATTTCATACTGAAGAATATTGACAGTCCTCCAGGGACCCCTTATATATTTCTTTGTTAATAAATACTAAATATTTATAATTTAAAATATATAAAAAACGACAAACCTTTCCATTCATTCTTCCATTCAGCAATTCATTCATCAACTAAACAAACAAAACATTAACATAACAACATCCTTTTGAAATCGAAACACACAAACAAATGGCTAAATGTGGTGCGGACATTCAAAGCGACAAACATTTCAACAATTATACAAATAGATAACAACAACAATAACGTCTGAAAAATTATTGAGATTAATCACATATGATATGTGAAATAAAAATATTGATGTAATCAAATAAAGGATAATCGAGATTTATTAACAAAGCAAATAATTTTGCTGAAAACTTTATTTATGTTTGTGTGTGTGAGTGGATGCCTTCTAATTAAAGCAAGCGTATATATGTGTAACAACACGCAAAAAATACCAAAATACGATTATTAGAAAGAGAGCAAGGGAAGAAAAAATACTCGTTAGCGTTTGTAACATTGACCTTACCACAAAAGCCTTGAAGCCAACATTATTGACACATTCTAGCCGAGCAAAAACAGCAACTAACAAAAAATAGTCTTCAAAAGCAAGCCCTTGCACAGTAGGAATGCTTAACACCGCTTCTATGCCATAGGATCATATTGACCTTCTCTATCTGTGTATGAACCAAAGGCAGAAGGCATCTGCCAGCAGCCTACAATTCTGCTATCCACGTTAACACTGTCTCCTCCTAAAAAAACACAACCCTCGTCAAACTATATTACGATGTCGACGTATTACCAGGGAAGGAAAACGTTTTATTTGGGTGACAGCCAATAATATTAAACCAAGGGGGCCCCTGGGATTGGCTTTCCCGGTTCTTAGATAATTGTGTATATAGGTCCATTTTTTAACATAACCCCATTTAAGGTGCTGCACCATTTTATAATTGCACTCCCCCTTTTTAATATTTCACTGTTTAAATTGGATTATTTTATCCACACTTGGGGATAATTTTATCCACTAATATGAATAAATGTATCCATAAATGTGGATAAAAGTATCCACCAATGGGGATAACACTATCAATGTGTATGAAATTTGTCTATCAATGTGGATTATTTAAGGGAGGACATTAAGGTTTTCCATCCCTGTCCCGTCTATTCACCATCTAACTGTAACTAGGGCTCTTGCCAATTGGGTTTTTTTTCGTTCACTGCCTTGGCCCTTTTGGGATGAAATTTGTTGAAAAGGGTGTTGAATTCGTGGCTCTTCCCCAAAGACGTTTGTCTCTTGTTTTTGCTGTGTGGTCATAGAAATAATTGTTGTTTTGATTTCTTTGTAGTAGATTTTGTTGTTTTTGTTGCCCAGGATTTTGTTTGTGATATGTTTGTGCCATTAACAAATTGGCCTAATTTGACTTTTGTATTGTCTTTATTGTCTTAATGTCCAAAAACTTAAAAGATGTTAATCGATATGAGACTCTTTCTCTGCCCATACATCCGTCCCTCGCTGTCACATCAAAAATGAATGACAATTGTCTTGATTGTTGGTGTTGCGGCTGTTGCTTTGTTAGTCGATAAGTACGTTTTTAGTTCAAACTGTCATTGTGCAGATGTAACCGTTTATTTAGCCGTTTTGAAGTTGAATAATATTGCCGACACGTTTCGTTATTTATTTCTATTTTTCATTTTGGAATAGTATGGTTTGATGTGGGTGCGTGATTGAAAGTGTATGAGAATGAGAAGAAGAGGAACAAATTCCAGTCCATATATATTTTATTAAGGAAATTCATCCCGGCGCCTTATGTGACAACTACTTGACAGTTGTACTTGTCAAAATAAGGACAGGCAGCTTAGTGTTGCTGTTGTCCGTGTATTTTCAAAAAAAAAAAATCGAAAACCAACAGAAAAGTAATCTTAGAATTATTTTAATAACTATTTTCTTTTCCCTTCCCTTCTTTTACCATTTCATAAGAAGTCGGTAATTATTTCAATTTATTAGGCCTTCTGGTTTTTGAGAAAGGTTTTGGAAACAGATATTGAGGCAACAGAAATCCTAATTCTGATTGGCATCAAAATATTCTTGTTATGGAATAATAAATAAGTACAGGATGTTTTTTTGTGTTATGAGATGGTGGATTACACAGAGGATTTGGGTAAAGGTTATTCAAATAAACTGTATATATTGATGGGTCTGGAATAATTTATATTCCCTGCTAACCTTGAAATGGCGTTTTTGCACTTACAACTTTAGTAGCCAAATATGGACAATTTATGGGTCCCATTTAAGTTACACCATGACGAATATTGTAAAATAAAAATACAACATATGTCAATAAATAATTAAGAATAATCGATGGGTATATTATCATAATTTTTTCCATTGATTTGAGTTTTTCCTGTAAGGGCTATGGTCATTTGAATGATTTATGACTGATTTTCTCTTTCCAGTTGAGCTCAATGATCGAAGTTTTGCAATTAAAATAAATATATCCTAATTCTATCAACATTTAATCGATTTCCCACTATTTAAAGATTTCACTTTGAAATTAATTTCAATTTATTGTTTATTTCTTATTCAATTTATTTCCTTTAAAAAATTACATTAAAATCTTGATCTTATTCTATCTAAATGCCAGTAATAAATTCCTGCATTATCCTTTTAAACTGTAAAATCACTCAACTCTCTAAACGACTTTTTCAAAGTTGTGCAAACCAAGATTTAGATTTTTCTTAAGAATTAGGAAATGATAAAATGGAGCACATAGTTGTGTATGTGTGTCTAAATTGTATGTTCTGACAACTTTGTTATTTGAAAACGCATCTTCTATTTCTGAATTCAATATCAAAAAGTAGTTTGTGATGTTAAAAAGTTAACGCTATCATCTTTTACTTTCCATATCTCTATACGCTACACTGAAATTGTGGGGCAACATGAGTTCAGGAATTCGGTTGTGTTGAATAAAATGCCACCTTTGCTTTCTATTGGATTTTTATATTTAGGAAAAGTATTTAGTATTTTATTCAATGCATAACATATAGAAATCAAATACCCTATAGATGTCTTCTAAAAATAGAATATCTCTCGATGACATAAACAGTCCATTTTAGGCCACATTATTCTTAGCGCAACCCATAGTCTGTCAACCAACTATGACCCCATTTTTGCCCAACTTTATAAATCCCATAGAACTCATAACAGCATTAGGACTTGTCTGACTAACTGCATGACTGAATAGCTGACTGACAAACTAACTGAATAAAAATGCTTAAGAAAATTGTTTAAGTGTGTAAATATTTTTGCAACAATTTGTTGCCACCATAATCTTTTGCTACAAATACTAAACAAGAAAATAGAATAAAATAAAATAAATGTTGTCAAATGCATGCATTCCTACTTTTGCTTGGTTAAGATTTCTTACACTTCTTTCTTCTTACAATGGCAAGTCAAGTTATATAAACATACACTCAGAGAGACTGGTTTTACCAAGTGTGATGGTGAGGGTAAATCTATTTTATTTCGTAAACATATATGAATTGTAAACAACAAAAAATCATAAATTTCCTTGTGTCTGTGTCAAGGGAGAAAAACATAATCAGTGGCATCATCATCACAAAAAAACATCTTTGGCATTCTAGCTTAACTCATTTTTATCGCTTACCCTACTACTACAGCATTTATAAATAAAACGCGAATCCAAAATAATCAGCACCTCTCATTTCTTAAATGTTGGGTGTGTGAGGTTGAGTAAGGATTTCAGTAGCACCAGTTTTTTACTTCTTTTTTGCCTTGCCGGAAATTGGGTGTAAGAATATCTGTCTGTTTATATGTTTGCTTGTTTGTTTGTATATGTATTTCCGTCGTATTTACTTAAGTGCAATTGGCATAAGATGATTATCTGAGTTCCAAATATCAACAACAACACCATCATCACAGAAAAAAAAATCTGAGATAATGAGAAAAAACGTTGAAAATTTGAAGTGTTACAAAATTTTCTGCTATTTTTCGGGAAAATTTTTATTCTGGCAATTTGAAAAGTCGTTAGCATTGCCAGAGCAAGTCAGATTTTACCATGACAGCTGTTTTTAAAAGTTGATGTATGTTTTTGTTGCCACTTGTACTGTTGATGTTTGTGTTGTTTTTCGGTTCAGATAATTGTTCCATAAAAGGATTTGTAATATTTGAAGTGAAATTTTCTTTACATTTTTTTAAGAGCGCGTATGTTTGATTTCTTGTTTATAATTCAAGAGTATTAAACTTTTTGTAAATAATATTAAATTAAATTATTTTAGTATCACCAGGAAGATATTTTTCAAATTGTAGGATTTTTTTCTGAATGAAAATTACTACGCATAGTATTCTATTCCTTATCCCATAACCTGGCGTTTGATACGTCTTGATATATATTTCAATGACTAAACATAGATCAAGATTATTAGAATGGTGCACATTTAATAAGTCCATAGGTCCAGGATATACTTTTTTATGGATTTTTTACAATGGTAATATTGGTCTTTAATATTTTTCATTTCAATCAGAGTTTCTATACAATCTTAAAAATAATGGATCAGCAACTCGAGAATATGATATATATATATATATATATATATATTTTTTAAACCCCTCATGTCCTCAAATTTTATGGGTCTACTTTATTTTCTTCTATTGTAAATTAAACCCCTAACAAAAAATGTGTAAATCTACTTTGTTTTTTTTTTCACCTAAATCCTTGTTGACACTAGTTAGTTTAACAATTCTTGCAATATATTTTATTGTGCCTACTTAGTCCTCAGCCATCATCGTTATTAGGCGTTTTATCCTTACTTTACGTCTTGCAATGAAAAAAGCAGGCCGTCTAGTTGTTGGTCTTTTGTTGATGGTATTACTTAGATGGTGACAAAGGCGTGTGTGTAAAAAACCGTAAACAATCATTTTTCAAAGACAACAGAAATTTATGTGTATTTTGGAATTTTATTAATTTTTGTTAAAATTTTTATTTATTAGAAATAAATAGAAGTAGCTAAATTGTGTCGAAAGTTATTACTAATCTGATAGTAATGTGGCCATTTTTAAAGTATATATATTCTGAATCCGTCTGTCCATCCGTCTGTTGTAATCACGCTATCTTCTAAAAGAATTGAGATATTCGGTGCTGAATTTTGGCATAGGGTTGCCTTTTGTCTGCAGGTAGGTCAAGTTCGAAGACGGGCTATATCGGTTCAAATTTAGACATAGCCCCCATATAAGGATACACCCAATTTTTCTGTATTTTGGGGTTTAAACTCGTGTTTTCTTCAACCGATTTCGATGAAATTTGGCACATTTGGTTCTTGTCTCCACTAAAAATTATAATTATTGTCCACTTTTTCTGGTAGCCCCCATATATAAAGGTTACCCCAATTGTCGGTATTTTAGGGTTCTTAAGCGCGTTTTTGACCTAATTCGCTGAAATTCAGCACATTGGGTTATTATTGGGCACCAAACCTTTCCATCAAAAATTATAAAAATAGGTCTACTTTTTCCGGTAGCCCCCATATAACGGTAACTCCAATTTTCTGTATTTTGAATGTTATAGGGAATTACATCATTTTGGGACACTCGAAAATCGAGATAGACCTATGGTTCCTTCACCAAAGTTGCCGAAAGATATTATTTTAGAATATGTATATTATCCTCTAAATATTTACACTTTTAAACTAACATTAAAACATCGCAATCAACATGCTTCTCACTCAAAATGTCCGTCAATCTCTGTTCAAAATTGTAGCTGTCAGAGAAATTCCGAAAACATGTAATAATTAGTGGAGGAAACATATTTTTTCTATTTTAATATTAAATATTCACATTTTATTGTAAAGGATTGTATTATGTCAGCATTTCATTGTTTCCGACAAAGAGTCAGTCATTCCATTACAACAGCAAAAATTATAAATCTAACTACTTGCCAGAAAAGTAAACACTCAAACCTCCGTCACAACTATATATAATCTCCCAAAAACAATTATTCAGCCATATCATAGACAAAATAATCTGTCAAAATTTCAAAGCTTACAAAGCTTTGTAAGCTGGCGAATTTCTTACTTTTGCGAACCCATACACACCCTGGCATTATAATATCATATCGCAGACAAAACAATCTGTCAAAATTTCAAAGCTTACAAAGCTTTGTAAGCTTGCGAATTTCTTACTTTTGCGAACCCATACACACCCTGGCATTAGCTGTAACCTATTATCCAGGAAGAAGGCAGAGAATATGATTTTCAATGTTTATTTATTCAAAGTTAACTGACAACATTTTTTATATGAAAAAACAACTTTTGTCAACCTTTGTCTGAAGAAATTTTTTTATATGAAGAAACATCGAACTCCATTTACTGAAGATTTTTGTATAGAAAAGCATCATTCTCTGTTTATTTGTGACATTTTTTTCTATAGAAATAACCCGAATTAAGTTTAGATAGTATGTTTCCTATAGAAACTAGTAAGAAAAGAAGTAATGTCGGACGGGACCGAATATATGATACCCTTCACCACTATGGGTATATTCAACAGATAGGTCCTAACATGCTTCGCGTTCTTCAAAAAACAATAACATTAAATTGGACGAGATTACTTATTCAATCATTATCTATATGTGAACGGACTTTTGTAAGTTTTGTACACCCTTTACTTAAAATTTGACATAAATATATATGAGATAGTTAATTTGGTGTCAATCGGCCAATGTTTGAATAATTAATGACCAAAGCCGGTCAATAAATAGTAGAATTTTTACACAATACTACATTAAACAATACCCTAGCCCATGACAGCTATCATTCATTACAAAGTTCATGCAGAAGGTATTGCTAATGTTGATGGCCATCATGAATCGACAATTAAGAAACATTCTATAGTTGGCCTTTTACTCGCTCTCTATTTTTCTTGTATGGTGTTGTTGTTGTCACTGTATACTCTTCACAGAAACACCCACGTGTTTTACAATGCCATCGACAACTACACCAAGGATCGCAAAGAATAACAACACAGCAACAACAGTAGTAGTGTAGTATTTTACAAACTGTTACAGAGAAAATAAACAACAAAATTAGGATATGGTAGAAGGAAGTTAAATAACAGAGTAAGATGTGTAAATGTAATAGAAATGACTCTCTGTTGTTATGAAATGCACTTTTTGTTTGGTGTTGATTTGTTAAAATGTGGTATCTTTTTAAATGGCATTGCCATACTGAAGGGATGAATTAAATGTTGCAGCAGGAGCAGGGAAATAATTCAGCTGATTTGTTTGTAATACTAAAATGAATTTTGGCTATTGTAGATCTATGAAACGGTTAACCATCTTCAGAAGGTTTTCCAAACGAGGTATAGAACGAGCTTCATTTATAAAAGACATATATGAGGTGCTCTAAATATAGAAGGCCCGTAAAAGATATTCTAGGTATATATAAATAAAGAAGACTTGTAGAAGTTTTTCTGGATATACATTATTTATTTACCATATGTATGTCACTTAAAAATGAATTGTTCATAAAACTCTGCAACATTTTCCAAACGCCAACCGTCCAGCAACATTTTCAACCCACCGAACGACAAACGCCACATGACTCTGTTGTGTTCGCCGCCGCAATAACATAACATGTTTTGGTTGGAGCCACACGAAGCATACGACAAAAATGTTCATGTAGGTAAAGAGAATAAGAAAATACGAACATTGTGTCCCTCAACAGACACATGTTGGATGGGTGGTGAGCGTGTTTTTGTGTGTACGAATGTGGCTCGCAGGAATCCACAAAATCCAACAAAATAAATGTTTAGTAACAAATAAAATGTTGACGGAAGTGGAACTCAGATGACGGTAAAAACATTTTTCGAATAAGTAATAATATTAAATTCGACAAAAAATAAATAACAACCAGAAAAAGTGTAAATTAAAAATTTATAATATAAAAAATAATAAATATGTGAAATTAAATTAGTAAATTAGTAAAGAAAAAAATAGAATGAGTAAACTTTGTGTATTGGAAAAGTGGTGTTAATACACCAAATTGAGTGCAATCATTGTAATTTCGAATATATATTATTATTTGAAAGAAAAACAAAAACAAAGCTGAATAAAAAAACTTGGATATTTTTGCATATACTGCATACAAAAGCAGCTCAATGTATAAAAGGTAATTGTAATCATTAATACAATTAGAAACCAGTGAGCGGAGCAGTATAGTCAGACGGGGCCGACCATACGATACCCTACACAACTACCACGGAAATCTCACTTTCTGCGGATTTTTATTCTGAACATGGGCAATATTTCGCAATAGTTGCACACTCTTGTCCGATTAGAGGTCTAAAGCACCTCTTCCTTACACTAACATATTTTCCGGATATTCGCAATATTCAGTACAGCCCTTCTAAACAATTGTCCAGATTCCATTCACTGTGGGTTCTGTTGTGACGTTCGGCGTGTGGTCTATAGATCGAATCGAAAAAAAAACAAAAAATTAAGTTTTCGGTCCACTCTATCCCAATTATATTATCAGATCATCACCGAAAATTATAGGCGTTGTTCTAGACCATACCTGGATTCTCATGGAAAATTTTAAAGCGATCAGCGCCATATTTCAGCCCTCTAGTGTGGTGATGGGTTACTAAATAATATATTAATACGTAAGCACTTGTTCACATTTAAGTGTAACACCCACATCCGAGTACATACCACATAATATATTAATACGTAAGCACTTGTTCACATTTAAGTGTAACACCCACATCCGAGTACATACCACAATATAATTGGTATCAATTTAAAGGTCAACCACTCCTCTTGGATATAATATAAACTTTTCGGGTCCAGGTCCTTCAGGGGTAAATATATACGCTGTAGAATACAAATTTTGTCATTTGTCACACAAAAGTCAGGGTCCATTTGACCCGTTAAATATTGACCGATCTTTATCAAAACATGCATGCTTATTCTATGGCCCGATCCCCTTCTCCATGCAAAAATTCGCTGTGTTTGGGCCATAATTGCGGCCTCTGAAGCGACCAGAAAAACCGACAAAAATAAATTTGTTGGTCCATTTTATCCCCTAAATATTAAACGATCTTTTCCAAAAACAATAGGGGTCTTCATTGGCCAGAACCCATCCTACATGCAAAATTTCGTGAAGATTGGTCCATAACTGTGGCCTGTATCGTGTTTACAAATTATAATGGACAGACGGACGGACGGACACACATGTCTAGATCGACTCAGCTAGTCGAGATATAACGATCGGTATACTTAAAGGCAGGGACCGTAACGGTTATAACTTATATCAAATCAGGTAAAAAATAACTGTTATTATGTGACCTAAATAAAAAAAATCCACTTTAATTAATTATTTTTTAACGGAAAAAATAAACGTTGATTTTTAACTGTTAAAAATGATTTTTATTTTTTCCGTCAAAAATAAAAGTCTTTTTGGGATTTTTATTTTTTCCGTCAAAAATAAAAGTCTTTTTGGGACTTTTATTTTTTCCGTCAAAAATAACAGTCTTTTTGGGACTTTTATTTTTTCCGTCAAAAATAAAAGTCTTTTTGGGACTTTTATTTTTTCCGTCAAAAATAAAAGTCTTTTTGTGATTTTTATTTTTTCCGTCAGAAAATAAAAGTCTTTTTACGTAAATAAACATATAGAGTTTGGTACCAATTATATAACCTTTGACCTAATAGTCAGGGGAATGATTCTTTAATTTATATTCATGATTTGGTACACTAGACTATTTTTTAAAAATTTATAACAATTTTTTTTTTTATCTTTGATCTTGATTACTTATGTGTACACTTATTGTAATAAGGACAGAGATTTATAAATTGTAATTTATAACTGATTACAAGTTGTATAAACTTCTTTACATAAAAAGAGTTTTATTTCCTGACGGAAAAAATAAAAATCCCAAAAGGACTTTTATTTTCTGACGGAAAAAATAAAAATCCCAAAAAGACTTTTATTTTTGACGGAAAAAATAAAAGTCCCAAAAAGACTGTTATTTTTGACGGAAAAAATAAAAGTCCCAAAAAGACTTTTATTTTTGACGGAAAAAATAAAAATCGCAAAAAGACTTTTTTTTTGACGGAAAAAATAAAAATCATTTTTAACAGTTAAAAATCAACGTTTATTTTTTCCGTTAAAAAATAATCCTTAACATGGGAACTGAGACTGTTTTCTCAAGATCACTCAATATCCTCAATGGGCTCCTCAGTACGAATCTATTGGTATATGACACTATTAGTGTCCCATGTCTCTAACATGAAGATTTTTTTGTTCGCATTTTAAAAAATAACTGTTATTTTCGGTCCCTGCTTAAAGGTGGTCTAGGACCAATATTTCGCGGCGTTACAAACTCATGGGGCTGCACAAAGCTATAATACCCTGACAACATAGTTGTGTAGGGTATAAAAATATATAATTGTAAAATATATAATGTAGCAATTTAGTAACTAAAACTTGATCAAAATCAGGCTATTTTCTTTAAAAATGTAGTTCTTTTTTATAGTTGACATCTAGCTCGAAATTCGACAGTCCATCTCTTTATACTCTTCACCACCCTGTGGTACAGTGTATTATGTCTTTGTCCATATGTTTGCATGTACGTCCATATTCAATTGTAAACAACTGATCGCAATTATATTCCGAATTTGATGAAATTTGGCACAGCCTACTTATTGGGCCCAATAACGATCCCTATTGAATTTGGAGAAAATTGTTTCAGATTTAGATATAGCTCCCTTATATAGGTTTGTTCGATTCCACAATATTTCACTCAAGTCACAATGTTTGCCCCATTAAGACAAATTTACCGTGTATGAAGTTATACTGAAATCGGTTCAGATTTATATATAGCTCCCATATATATTTTCATCTGATTTTATGTAGCAAACTCCCAAGATGAGACCAAATTTTGTTCTTAGGTCATCGTATTGAATTGACGTACGTAAAGTTTTATTGAAATCTGTTCAGATTTAGGTTAAGCTCCCAAACACATTTTCCCCGATTTTATGTAAATGGTGCACTAAAACTCCCAATGATTATTCGATTGAGAAGAAATTTTGCATACTGAGTCTATTTCAGATTGAATTGTAGGAATCGGTTCAGATTTAGATATAGCACCCATATATATTTTCATCATATTTTACGAAAACTGCAAACTCCCAACGTTTGGCAGATTGAGAGGAATTTAATTTTACTTTTGTTAATAACTATTCAGATAATCTTGTCCGATTTTGTCTAAATAGTGCACCAAATACCCATCGATTCAGATACAATTTTTGACTGCACGTTTTGCTTTGATTCCAATCGTTACAGATTTATCAGAATGGCATGTTTAAGGGTTGATTTAAATTAGTCCGATTCCAAGCCGATCTAAGGGTATTATATAGTCGGCATCACCCAAACTTTTAACATTCCTTAGTTATGCAATTTTTATTATATTCTGTCCCCTAATTAAATAACCATGCAAACTTCATTTCATTTAGATTCCATACTCTTCCCTAAACGGAGTTCTCCTGAAAGGCATCAAAGCATTTCCCCTTTTTTGGAGATGCTTAGAGCGAACCCGCAAATTAGAGTCTATGAATGTTGATAAGATCCTATTCAAATTCTGCCAAATCTTGAATAGAGATACTAATTGGTAATATTTATGCATTCAAAAAAGAATTGGAAACATAAACACACACCGATGCATATACAAAGGGCGGTAAAGAAAATATATTATTAATTGAATTGTATTGGAATATTGCAATAGACCATCAATAAAATGATTATCAATGAAACCAACAACAAATACAACAACCTGGTTATCATGGTACAGGGTAAATACATAACAGTATTCCAGCCTGCCGGTTTTATTTGTTAATGAATACGTTCACTTCAGTGAATGGTGGTTGTTTTGAGGTTCATTTAAATGTCATAATTTCCAAGTGTCAAGTCTTAGTCATATTTCCCACTCTCTTCTAAACTTACTCTCACTCCACTGAAGACTACTACAGGAAATAAAGTGCAGACTGTTCCTGCTCCTGCACCCACGTGGATACAAGCTATATCCTTTGCTTTTGCCATATTGCTTGTCCTTAATACAAGTTGAAATAAAAACAAGCTGGCTGGGTGTGTCTGTTTGAGTGTGACCGGCATATAGTCATTGTGTGTTTGTTCTATTAAAGGACCACAAGGATAATACAGATGATGATACCATTGAAGTACAATAAATATGAAACTTATCACCCGTTTCACCCGTGTGTTGAGAAAATTTACGGTCATGTTATGGATGATGTTTTCCAAGTCTTTTTAAGAAAATACTACTAATTTCTAAAAAAATATATTTTATATAAATAAAATATACATATCTTTTTTCAAGATTCCCACCGAAAAACTATCCAAAACTCAACAAAAAATTATTATTATTTCCTTTAATATACTTTCATATTTCCCTTCTTATTGTTTTTGTTTCCCTTTATTTATACTTACTCGGTGATGTCGACATTAATATAATAATAATTCCATTCTGTCTGGCTTTAGTCTAGTGACCAGATATTATACATATACACACATAGCGACAGTACTTATTATGACACCATCCATAATATTCGGGCTACTATTTTGTCTCATCATTAAGTTATTGTTATTTTTTTATTGTTGATACACTGTTGTTGTTTTTATCGTTATTGTTTACTTTGTATATATTACAACTAATATATATTATTAATAATAACAATAATCGTAACAATAGTAACTAATAATAATTCAGCCAACTATGTACGTTAATAGGATTATATTAAGTGGGAATGTATTAGTATATTAGTAGAGTTTTAGTAGTCCTCTCTTAAAGAACTAATAATATAATTTAGTTCGTAAAAATATTTGTCAACAAAAATTAAACAAACTAAAGTAATTTATTGCTATAAAATATCTAAGAAATCACAAAACAGAACAAAAATGTTTTTAATTAAAAAAATGAAATTGCATCGATACTATTTTCAAACAAATAGTTGATATCTATGATCAACAAATATTTATAAATATCTACTATATGGCTGTCAAAAGTGTTCCAAAGCGCTTCATTTCAGGCCCAATAAGCTTCGATGTGCAAGATGTCATGTCAATCGCACAAACTTTGGATATTTAGTGTACCATTTAGATAAAATCGGCTGAATATAAATATGGGAGCAATATTCAAATCCGAACCCATTTCAACAAATCACACGTACAAATCAATTCAGTATGATGGGCAAAATTTTGCTCTGTAAATCGGTCAATCACAGGATCATTGCTGCACAATATACTTTAAATTGGCCGAATTTACTTTAAATCTGAACTGATTTGGTGTGTCATTTACATAAAAGCGGACGAAAATATATATGACAGCTATATCCATATCATCCTAGACTTAATTTCATACGCTATGCAAAATTTGGTCTAGATCGAATATATATTGGGAGTTTGGTGCACCATTTACATAAAATCGGACGAAACTATATATGGAAGCAATACCTAAATCTGAACCGATATTTGTCCATTACAATCTTTGATACATCACATACTCTGTTGGACTTCTTCCAATTTTAACAACTGATTTTATATTGCTGTATGTAATTTGTTCCGTTAAAATTATGCATCATTCCTTGGCATTTTCAATAACAAAAACGCCTTATTGTTCTACGACTCTATTATTAAGGAAATTATATTTGATTCAAAAAAATGTCTGTAATTAAATAAATGTAGACATGCATTTTACATTTACTTCATAATTTTCTTTGTCTTTGCTCATTTTTGTGTTATTGCTGTATTTATGAATATAATCAAATTAACAAAAAAAATGTTACGTTCAAATTCATTTGCCATTGACAGCCTGCTGTGCACCAACGACGACTTTCCTTGCCCAAACAAACAAAAACACATGATATATCATGTTTCTCCTTTTTCATGTATGCATTTGTGTATGTGCATTTTGTTGCATTGAAGTGCGTGAATACGAGTGCATTTTGTGGTTTTGTCAAGGGCTGTTGAAAATAAAATGAAAAGCACTCAAATATTGTTGAATTATTAATCAAGCCAAACGGCCACTTTCTGCTTGTAGCTCCGCCAGTCCACCAAACAACCACCCAAACATTTCACAATATCCGTCAACGGTTTCATGTTGCGCTTTCATGGTTGTATGTTCATATATGTGTGTAAAAGTATGTAAAGTTTTTGAACTATACTTGAATCATTTTCCAGTACGTTGCATTCGATTTGCATACACATTTTTATTAGGGATGCACAAATTTACAACATAATCTCAGTGGAATTTATTTTCAATAAATTCTTTAAAATTATAAATATGCAGCATTATGTTATTGACAAGTTTTTTTCCTATAAATAAACCATTTGAATATATGTGCTTTCAATATAAATTGTTGTTAAAATCCTAAAACTATGTACAACACATTGTAGTTTCCAGTTTTTATTTATGGCTATTTATTTATTATTATTATTATTATTTTTTTTTTTTTTTTTTTTTTTGTAAAATTATTGTTCTAGCTAATTTTGTAAGTACAGTTTCTTTTTATCGCTCGTTATGATCGTTAGCCATTAAGGTCAAAGTTTCTTTATTTAGGAAAATTGGATTGTCTTATTATATCCTTCTCAACTTTGTTGTCAGGTTATTACGTAAAACTTTGTACAGCCCTAAGAGTTTGTAACGCCACGAAACATTCATATATCGACTAACTAGTCAATCTAGACTCTTGTGCCCGTCCATTACAATTTGTTAATACGATACAGGCCAGTCACGGTTCAATCGGCCCCTATTCTTTTTGGTAATGATCGGTTAAAATATAGGGAATGAAATGGACTAAGAACTTAAATTTTGTATGCTTTTCTGGGCGCTATAGATGCCACAATTATGTCCCGACCATCGCGAAAGGATAATTTTAATAATGATCGGGCCAAATATTGTTTGGTATTACCATACTAGAGGGCGGAAATATAGGCCTGATAGCTAGGAAATATTTCTTGAGGTTATGTTCACAACGATCCCAAAGAGAGAATGAAGCTAGAAAGATAATGATTTATGAGTTTCACTACTTTTAAGACGAGACCTAAAATACTTATTAATTTGATGCCTAACAAACTTCCTTCGGTTAGACTGCTTATCAACATTACTTAACGAAATATCAGCCTGAAAGTATGCATGAGTTACGGTAAGTGGTGGTTTGTAATAAAAAACACGACCTTTCGAGTCTACGTTACAATTTATTCTGATTAATTTTTTGGAAAATAATATTAACATGAAATTTTGTTAACGATTCAATTTTTATGTGCTAAGGTGTATTATGTTGACAATGCAAGTTCGATTTTTGTAAAGTGATTCAAATTTTATGTGCTAAGAAGTATTATGTTGACAATGCAAGTTATAAAAGTAAGTGTGTATGCTAAGGTGTATTATGTTGATAATGCAATTATAAAATTAAGTGTGTTACAAAAAAAAATAAAGTGCTTACTGTAAGTATAACTGTGGGAAGTAAATTGTAAATTATGTTGACAATGCAATAATAAAGGTAAGTGTGTTATGATATGGGAAGTAAATTGTGGTAAGGTATATTATGTTGACAATGCAATAATAAATGTAAGTGTGTTATGATAAAAAAAATAAAGTGTTTAATAGAGTGTGTTATGCTAAATTTAATAATTATAATATATATGCTATATTAACGTAACTGATAAAAAAATAAAGTGTTTAATAGAGTGTGTTATGCTAACTTTAATTATTATAATATATATGCTATGTTAACGTAACTCCTCCCCCCTTATTGTAGAGCGATGGCCACAGTGATTCCGATGGGGCCAAGCGACTTTCAGTTGTCTTGGGTAGAATTTTATATTATTCTTTCTCCATAAGATGATTGAGCTGCTAACCAATGTTATTCCAAGAATTATTAGTGACCCGAGTATGATGTTATGTCTTCTTGTTGTATAGTGCTTTAGGTTTAAAATAGCATGCTCGTTGTGAAATGTGTAGTCTTTGAGTTTCATGAGGTTAAAGGTTTCGCTTGTTGAGGAGGCTTCTATCTTATTATAATTGGGTGGAGTTATTATAATTTGATCCCAAAAATGCAGAGGGTTGTCCTTATAGGTGACTGAGGCTGCGGTGACTGAACAGTTAGAAAAATGTATTAGCGAGTTTCCTCTAATTGTAATGTTGTTTTTGCTGCAAGTGGATGTGATTAGTAATTGTTTTATATTGATAAACATTATATAGTTATTTTCTGGTTGAAATATTGAAGATATTCCGCCAACATCTTCTATGGGACAGGTAGGTATTTTTCCGGTTAAAATGTTGCCAATGCAAGATGATGTGTCTGTTTTCTCAGTTGTTGCAGGATTTTTACAATAGTAGGTGCTTTCGATTCGTGGACAGGGTTCAGTAAATTGTTGTATGCTGTGACTATAATATATAATTTATATAAGGTTTAGTGATAATTCGCTTTGTCTCATTTATTGGTAGTGGAATGAGGTGGTAATGTTCATAAGTTTCATTTGAAAAGTTTGGTATTTTTATATTAAAGATTAAGTTGTTGTCGTTATAGTATGCTTGGAGTTCCAAAAATTCATAAATGTGTTGGTCTGATATAAGATTAACTCCTTGTGATTGAAAAATATTTCGTATTACTGATATTTCCTCAGGGTGAAGAATGAGTTTAGAAATTGTACCTAATTTAGCCAGCATAATGGAATCTATTATGTCCGATATATGATCTGATAGTAAATCAATATTGATGTTAAGTTGATTCATGTATTGAATTTCTTCTAAAATAGTATTCTCCTTCTTTATACTGTTAGATGTTTCTGCTGATAGTTTCTTTAAAAAATTATTAATAACATCCTGCTGATAGTTTATGTGTTCAGTCATATTTTTGAATCGCTCAATCATTTGTAGGTTCAAACTCTTTTGGTCTTGTATTATGTCGGTTGATTCGTAAGTCATACTCTTTAAATCTTCAATTTGTTTATTAATGATATCGGCGTCGTTTGCATCCATATTCCCAGTTATGAATTTAATTGCTGATCCTAATCCATTTATAAGTCCCCTTTTCTTCCTTCTGTATGGATTTAATGTATTTAGTTTGGTTATTACGTTTCCTAATTTTAACTTGCACATTTTAGCAGAATCCTGTAGTATGGTGTGTTTTCCAAATTCTTCTATTATTGTAGACATGTTTGCTATCTGTTCATTGTAATTGTCCAAGTCAATAATGTGTATCAGACTGAAATAACCCTCTATTGTCCTAGAATTTCCGATTTGTAAGGCTACCATACTTTGGTCTATGTCAAAATTATTTACTTCCAACATTTGTCCGAGTGTGAGGGGTAAGCTAGAAAAGGATATTAAGTATTGATTATTTTCTTTTTCTTAATTTCATCTTGCTTTTATGCAGTTTCTTTTTGTTCGTAGTCAGTATAGTATATTTATTATTTTTTAATACACTCTGTTTAGAGAATCTAGGAGTGAGTTTATTTCTTCTACACTCCTTCCTATAGATTTCTTCATTTTCGTCTCTTAATTCTGGATCTTCTCGGTTCTTATTGAGTTTAGAGATTAATTTCTTCTTTGCGTCTAGAACTTTTTCTTTTATTACTGGATATAATATGTCTTTGTATTCGTTAAGTTTATCTATAAATTCATGTTCGTTTTTGAATTCTACCTTATCTGTAAAGTTATATGGTCTGCCGAAAAAAAGCTCGTAGGGGGTAAGTTTTGTGGAAGAGTGAATTGTATTATTATAGGTCATGAAGGTCTCATCTAGGATCTCGTCGTGATCAGTCTGAAGTTTCTTTTGTTTTCTTGTAGTCAATATAATTCGATAGATTTCTGTCAAAGTAGAATGCAGTCTTTCTATAGGTGAATTACTGGATGACTGCTGGAATGAGGTGAAGTGCAGTTCTATTTGATATTGCTTACAGAAATCTTTGAATATATTAGAATTAAATTCTGTCCCTTGGTCACAAACTATTTTCTTTGGAACGCCTAGAATACTCATAAAGGATTTCAAGGACTTAAGTACGCAGATACTAGTGGAAGTGTGTATCCCATCGCGTATCTCGAAAACTTATCTATTATTGTAAGTATGCTGTTGCCACTCACTGTATAAACGTCAATGTGTAAAATGTCAAGAGGTTTTGATGGAGTTTCAGTCAATTGGAATTTTATCTTCGGTGGATTTCTGTCGTATTTAAGAGTGTTGCAGATTTCGCAGTTATTTATCGTCTTGTTTATTATATCTTGCATTAAAGGAAAATAATAAGTCCTTTTAAGGTAACTATAGGTCTCTGATATCCCCCTGTGATTCCTATTTTCATGGCATTGTTGAACTAGTTCCACTTGTCTGTCCTGATCTGTAATATCTAATAAAAGACTTGTACAGCGAACAATACGAAATTGTTTTCCGTTCGCAAAGTATTTGGAGTACACCAATTGTATGGTTTTGAAAATATCGTCAACTGTATAGATAGCTGTTAGCTTCCTTGGAGGGAGAAATTGTTTCAATATCTTCGTTACTATTTCCTCTGTAAAGGCAGGTTCTTCTATTGTCCTACGCTGTTTATTACGGAAAATGTTCTCGACCTTCATTGTAGATTTCTCGGAGGATTTATTGAGGATGAGTTGTATATTGAATTCATTTAATGGTTTCTCAGAGATCGGAATTCCATCGTCTAGGTTTTCTTGGCACGAATGTACGGTAGAGAGGTTTGTAGAGACATTCATGTTCACGTCAGCAATATTCTCACCGTCGATTTTTATTCTGCTTAACGCATCTGCGTTCCTATTTAATGTACCTTTCTTATAAACGATCTCATAGTCGTATTCTTCAAGCTTCAATCGCCACCTTATGAGTTTTGAGTTGGGCTCTTTCAATGACATCAGCCATGTAAGTGGTCGATGATCCGTTACTATCTGAAATTTTCTCCCAAATAGATATGGTCTAAAATATTTGGTAGCCCAAATTATAGCAAGTAACTCTTTCTCTATAGTAGAGTAATTACATTCGCTACTTGAAAGAGTCCTACTAGCATAACAAATAGGCTTGTCACTCCCTATACGACCTTGTGACAAAACTGCACCTAACGCGAAATTACTAGCATCTGTTGTCAGTATGAAGGGTTTCGTAAAGTCCGGATATTGCAAAATAGGGTCATTAATTAGAATTCGTCTACATGTCTCAAATGATTTTGTGTATTTATCGTCAAGTGTGATTCGTCGGCCTTCCTTTAAACATTCTGTCATGGGTCTTAACAATTTGGCTAGGTCAGGGATAAATTTCCTGTAATAACTCAGTAGTCCGACGAAAGATTTTATCTCACGTCTAGTCCGAGGAATAGGGAATTTTTGTATTGCTTCGATTTTTGCTGGGTTCGGTTTTATGCCTTCAGTGGAGACTATATGACCTAAGAAAGCTATCTCCTTTCGGAGAAATTCAGATTTGTCCAACTGTATCTTAAAATTTGAAGATCTTAATTTTTCGAAAACCTGCTTCAGGTTGAGTATATGTTCTTGTAGTGACGTCGAATATATTATTATGTCATCTAGATACACCAAACATGTCTTACCTATCAGATCTCTAAGCACGTTATCCATGACTCTTTGGAAAGTTGATGGTGCGTTTTTTAATCCAAAGGGCATCCTGACATATTCATAATGACCGCCCTCTACAGTAAAGGCTGTTTTCTGAATATCTTTTGGATGCATCTCTATCTGATGAAATCCACTTGCTAAATCTAACGTGGAAAAGTAAAGGGACTTGCCTAATTTGTCTAGGATTTCTGAGATATTGGGTAATGGGTACCTGTCAGATATTGTCTTCTCGTTCAGCTTTCTATAATCTATCACAAGTCTCCACTTCTGCTTTCCAGATGCATCTTTCTTCTTTGGAACGATCCATACTGGAGAACTCCATGGAGAATAGCTTGGCCTAATTATGCCTTGAACTAACATGTCCGATATCTGTCGACGAACTTCTTCTTTATGGACAAAAGGGTATCTATAAGACCTTGTATGTATTGGAATATCATCTGTTGTAGATATTCTATGCTTCACTTCGTTTGTGAAGGTCAGTGTCTCCCCTTCTTTATAAAATACATCGTCATATTGTCTACAGAGTTTAAGGAACTCTTTCTTTTCTTCGCTATTGAGATGTTCTGTGCGTAGTAAATCTGTTAGTTTTTTAGAATTATCGCCTTTCATGTCATATTTTACGTCAATGTGATTAATTTCTACAAAATCATTTGAGTCATATGGATTCACTTTCAATGGCTGTTTTATGAAAAGTTTCAAATCTACATCTGTGGGATTAATTATCTCTATTTTACTAACCCAGTTATCTGCATTGTATAATCCAGGTGAAATAATTAATCCGTTGTCCATGTTAATTTTCCCTATAAAAAGTCTCCTTTTTCAACATCCACGGGAAGTTCTATGGGTTGTTTCGATTTCGCTATTATGGTATGTAAACCCGACGAAAAATTTGGTTTGAGGTTTAAAGGAATCTTCGTGTCACCTGTAATAAGTATTTTGTCTTTAAGGTCTACTTTTGCTTCTATTTTAGTCAGATAGTCGGTGCCTAAGAGTCCATCGAAGTAGCCATGGAATTTGAAAACGAAGAATGTAAAAGTGCCTGGTTTTCCAATTTCCTTGAAAAATGGTAAGGTAACTTTTGTATTGATTCTTTGTTCATTTCGAAGAACAGAAATTGTAATTGATTCGCATTTTCTAATGTCATTAGGATTTACAAATTCAGGGTTTATAAAGGAAGCTGAAGCCCCAGTGTCGATCAGGAATTTTAAAGGTCGTCCGAAAGGTGAGGATATATTAACATAAGGCAATTCGTTCCCAAGGTTATTGATGTCTATGTATACTGTTTGTTTTTCGAGGCCAAATGTCGAAAATCCTGATTGTCGTCAATATTGCTTTTTTCGTAGCTGTCCAAGTTTGTCATGTCTCGATCACTAAAATAAACCTTTCTTTTATTGAAATCTTCTTCCTCATAACTTTCCTGGGCGGAAGGTCTAAATTCATTGACATTATTCAATTCTCCTCTGTTAGAAAATCTACTCAATCGAGTGCTTGGGTTCGATTTGAATCTCCCAGTGTCCCTTTCTAATTTCATGAGAGAAGTGCTTACGTCCATTGGTTCAGGTGGAGGTTGAGATTGTCTAAAATTGGTTTGCCTTGAAGTTGTTCCAAAGTTCTGGCCCTGTCTATCATTATAGTTATTATAATTTTGTGGTTGATATCGATTTACATTTTGATTATAATAATTGGAGTTAAAGGATTGGTTATTATTGCTGTTGGGATTAAATTGTCTATTTGGCCTATCAAAATTTCCCCGGAACGAATTAAAATTATTCCCGTAATCCCGTCGGTATGGGAAGTTTCTTGAAAACGGTACCTGGAAGTTTGATCCCCAACGGTTCTGTCGTATTCTATTGGAATCCAGTCGCGAATAATGTATATTTTGTTCCCCTATACAATACTCAAAAGCCAAAGCCAAGGAGCCAGGTCTCATCGCTCTTACAGTAGACCCCATTGGTTCGCGAAGACCAGAAAGAAAAGAGTTCAAGCACATTTCAGAAAAAAGTTCCCTTTTTGCGTTTATGACTGCCCTTTCACTTTCATGAATAGAAAGATTGTTATACAAAGCTGATTGTATTTCCATGACCTCACTAAAATATTTCTCTAAAGGTTTTCCATATTGTTTCAATGAATGTAAGTCTCTAATCAAGGATGTCTCTGTTCTCTTGTCGGAATAATGAGAAATAAGGTTTCTTTTGATTTCGTCCCAATTAAGGGGTGTCCCATACATATTTAAAACCTCATTAGCCTGTCCATCTATTTTATTTCTAATTGCTCTTAATAAGAACTGTCCTTGTGGGGTACTATCCGTTTCTCTAATTAACAATAAAATTTCTTCAACATTACTGATGAATTCATATAAAAGACGAGGATTCCCATCAAATTTTGGCAGATCTTTAATAACATCTGGAATTCTGAGTGAACTGATTATATCGTTCGTCTGAGACATAGTCGGATTTTCGTTGAGAGACATGTTAAAGTCGGCAAGGTTATTTTCGGGAATAGAATTAAGGCTTCTGGATTTAAAGATCCTAAAATTCTTTGGATATGGTAAAAACCGAGATTTGTTGCTCATCAAATCGCAAAGAATATCTTTTTAAATCACAAGAGGCTAAAACAGAACAACACCTTTACTGTGTTTAGTTTTCACTATAGCGAATCAACAATTTGTTTTTTTTTTATATCCTTCTTTTTTTTGCTTTACTTATTTACAACAACTTTACCATGTTTAGTTTTCACTATAACGAATCAACAATTTTTCATTTTTTTTTTGTATCTCTATTTCCTTTTTTTTTTTTTTTTTATTTTGCTTTACTTTATTTTATTTAGTTATTTATTTTTTCTATATTTTAGTAAAAATAATTTGGTGTGCTCCGCGATGGAGGTCGCAAATTTTTATTTTATTTTTGTTTTTCTTTCTTTACTTTACTCTTCTTTATTTTATTTTTGTTATAATTTGTTTTTGCTTTTTTTTTTGTGAAAATAATTTGGAGTGCTCCGCGATGGAGGTCGCAAATTTTTATTTTATTTTTGTTTCTCTTTCTTTTCTTTTTTTTTTACTTTACTCGTTTCTTCTTCTCTTTTTTTTTATTTTGTTATATTTTTTATTTATTTTTGTTATTATTTTTTATTTTTAGTGCTCCGCGATGGAGGTCGCAAAATTTTTTTATTGTTTCTATCTGGAGTGCACCGCAATGGAGACCACAGATACATGAAACATTTCTTTTATCACTATTCCTTCTTTATTTTTATTTTGTATATATTTTTTATTAATATTTTTATTATTATTTTATGCACATTCACACAACATTTACTTACATTAACCCCGTCCACAGGTGTGCCAGCTGCATTAGTTCGTCTTTAAGAAATCTCCAAAGGAACGTTGGTTCCGACCGATTATTAATTTCTGCCTGGTATTGATATTCCCTCAATACCTGTTGTATCTAATATGCCTTTAGATAGCCAACAACGACAATATGGAAATTGTTGATTTTAATCGGTCGCCTTTTGACTGCGCCAGTTACGGTAAGTGGTGGTTTGTAATAAAAAACACGACCTTTCGAGTCTACGTTACAATTTATTCTGATTAATTTTTTGGAAAATAATATTAACATGAAATTTTGTTAACGATTCAATTTTTATGTGCTAAGGTGTATTATGTTGACAATGCAAGTTCGATTTTTGTAAATTGATTCAAATTTTATGTGCTAAGAAGTATTATGTTGACAATGCAAGTTATAAAAGTAAGTGTGTATGCTAAGGTGTATTATGTTGATAATGCAATTATAAAATTAAGTGTGTTACAAAAAAAAATAAAGTGCTTACTGTAAGTATAACTGTGGGAAGTAAATTGTAAATTATGTTGACAATGCAATAATAAAGGTAAGTGTGTTATGATATGGGAAGTAAATTGTGGTAAGGTATATTATGTTGACAATGCAATAATAAATGTAAGTGTGTTATGATAAAAAAAATAAAGTGTTTAATAGAGTGTGTTATGCTAAATTTAATAATTATAATATATATGCTATATTAACGTAACTGATAAAAAAATAAAGTGTTTAATAGAGTGTGTTATGCTAACTTTAATTATTATAATATATATGCTATGTTAACGTAACTCATGCATGTATTGTATTTGGTGATCGAAATAGCAATATCAGCTGCTGAAGCAATATCGGCTGCTTCATGCCAATTTTCCTAAGAACATGGAACTTGATCGCGTAAAAGTATGCATTATACATTTGCACTCTTTTTTACAAATTTGGTACTAGCCTAAACAAAAATACATTACATCCCTGATTTCATACACGACATGAAACCCCAAATTTTTATTTTTTTTTTTTTTTTTATTCCCGAAAAAAATTGTAATCCCCCTAACCTTTTAACAATCAATATGTCATGCAATGTCATGGAAAAAAATTAAAATTTCAAGTGACACTTGTGCGATGACACAAATATGGTCAACTTGGAGGAGTGGGAAGAAATTAAGTGTTATAAGTGTTAACGCAACTGCGTTAATGCAATTAAACTTTCAATTGTACATAATTTCTTTTTTGTGGAGAATATAATACTTGCAATTTTATTCAAGCGTTTTTCCTGCACATTGTTCATTAATAATTACAAGTTAATTATATTCCTTCTCTCATTTTATACATTTTCTGAGGTTTTGATTTTCTTTTGTGTGTATAATATTGAAGGAGACATAAGTGCTTCCTTGCTAGACATAGAGGCTTTGCTGTTCATAGCAACTAAATACAGTTTTAGGTGATTATTTTCTTCCTTTTTTGTTATAAGCAGTTTCTTATGGTTTTTGTTGACCCAATTTCCTGTTTATTTAAATTTCCCCTATATATTTGTGGTATTTTTTCACAAAAAAAATCAGGGAGTTTTATTTAATATTGTTTATTACCATTTAATAAAAATTACTACCTTTTTCTGTGGTATTCTCAAAATTTTCTCTGATTTTTCTTGTTTATTTGATTTTCTTATTTTCATTCATGCCAGTTTGGCATGACAAAAGTTTCATTGAACTTGACAGCGAAAATATTTTGATTTAATTGCGTCAACCATGCAAAACCAATATCAACAACAGCCCGCCAAAAACTTCAAGTCAGCACCAAATTCGTATTACCAAAACACCACCACGACCAGTGTAACTAATTTCTGCCGGATATTGTTCGTCATAAACCCTTTTTCTTCGTCCTTCTGGGATTTAACCTCAATGAGTTAAGTTTAATTTCAATTTCGTTTTTCTCAATGAGTTAATTTTAATTTCAATTTCGCTTTTCTTGGTTCATTTTGTTTTGTTATTTTTAAAATAAGATTTCCTTTGTGTTTAACGCTAGCCAACCAGTTTATCCATGTATTTGTATATACATTCATCGGTTTGTTTTTTATTCAAGCCCACAGAAATCATTGGCGTTTGCTGTTTCTCTCTCCTCCGCCCTTTATTCTTAATTATTTGTTTGGTTGCGGTTTTTTATACTGCAGCCATCCCAACGGTATGAACAAAAGGATTTGAAAGGTCTTTGTTATCCGGGAAAGGGGATAAATTCCCATTATCATTAAATTGTGAATTGGTATTAAAGAGGGAAATAACCTATTAAAAACCGCTTCAATTTATAACATCTTAATTTTTGTGTGAATGAAGGACTTTAGTAAGTTTTCTGTTAACATTTGGTATTGGTTTATTGTGTATTCTAGGAATTAGAAAATCTATTTTATAATTCCCTCAGGGAATTAAAAATTAGTTTTTCTAAAATGTCAGATTATTTTCATACCAAACAACAAAATGTCGAAATTTTGCGGGGAAGTATCGGTTTTCTATTTTCATTTTCAATTTGATTGTGTGGGGTTTTTATTGTCAATCCAACTCAAAACACAGCAAAGCTGCTATTGGAATTCGCCTTCATTGAGTTTCATTGATTACAAAAGTCAAAATATTTTCTCGTCCAATCATGCAATTTGAAAACTGTATTATAATTAAGTGTAAAAGATTTGCAGATTTATTTTTTGGTTCGTTTGAGGAACAAACCAAAAACCTAAGATAGCTAAAGCAATAATATTTTCTTTTGTGTAAATGTATGAGTTAAAAGTCAGTTGTGCTGTAACATCCATTTAAGACAATGAGAAAAGGTGATGTTTTTATGTGCTGTGTTCGATGGCATGACCATTTGAAGTACAAAAAAGTAAAAGTTATTTTCGTAAAATTTTTCGCAGTTTATCATAATTGTTGCAAAAGGGCATTGCTTGCTTAACTCCCTGCTCTACCTAAAATTGTCTCGTTTGTTTGTCTGTCTAAATGTGTCCCGTCATGTTGTCTGTGTTGTTAGACAAATTAATGACTTTCACCTCTGTGAAGGAAGGAAGCTAAATTGTCATTGTATGTTGATAAAAAGTGCAAAAAATCGAATGCCCGTTTCAGAGAAAAAAAAAAAATAAAATCAGCTGAATAATTTTTGATACATTTGCCTGTCCATGTATCCTATTAGGCAT
>NW_026884660.1:0-5806 GCF_032173495.1 Musca vetustissima
TATTTGTTATCTCTGACATCGAATTATTGTCGTCTGTTAAACATAAAAAATTCTGTTTCATATTTTTATGTCTTCCTTTATTGGCATTAAATTTCATTAACTTTTTTGTTTCGCTTTCATATCTAAATGACATTTATATCCCCTCTTGGTATCCCAAGGCTCCCACACACACACACTCAAGTACCCTTACGTATTTATGCAAAATAATTTCTTTGCAATGTAAAAAATGTGAGCAATGATATTCATATTTATATTTACACATTCACATCCATTACAATAATACTTATATGTGTATGTAGGCATGTCTGTCAGTCTGTATGTAAATATTTTAATGAGTTTTTGCCATACAATGTCATTTGATGAATAACCCAGTCAGTCAGCCAGCCAGCCAGCCAGCCATCCGATCCATAATTCATACACTTTCAATATTTCAACAACAACAAATTTCATACTTATACATAATGATGACAACAACAAGAACAACGTCAACAATAAAAAAAAAATTCCAAAGCGTGGAAAAGGGGGTTGAAAGGCCATGTCAAATAATATGAACACATATCAATGTCTGAACAAAAAAAAAAAAGACATCCTTTATCCTTTGTTATCATTTTTATAGGCATTTAGAGAGTGGGGGATGGGAGAGGGATTTAATGTGAACTATTTTTAGAGGGAAAAATACCAAATAAAAGTTAATGGAAGAGAGAGAGAGAGAGAAATTTGCATTTAACATTTTAAAATTAATTTCTAATTAATATATATTTTAAACCAGTAAGGAAAGTAGTAAAATCGGACGGGGCCGACGATATGACACCCTTTACCACTATGGGTATATTAAACAGGACAATTATTAAGCTATATCCAATATGAACCGATTTCAACGAAACATGTCACAGGTTAGATTATACTAATTTCAGTACGTTTTGTTCCTATTTTCACGAAACCTGTCAGGCATCACTCTAGGTTCAATTCAGTACGTCGAGCCTAATTTCGTGACAATCAAAAGATATATAGGGACAAAAGATATATATGGTGCACCATTTACATGAAATCGGAAGAAACTATATATGGGAGCTATATCCAAATCTGAACCGATTTTCACGAAACTCAGCACACATCATTCCAGTATCAATTCAGTAAGCAATGCCAAATTTCGTGCAAATCGAAAGATATATAGGGACCTCGGGGCACCATTTACATGAAATCGGACGAAACTATATATGGGAGCTATATCTAAATCTGGACCGATTATCACGAAAATTTTCAGACATCATTCTAGGCTCAATTTAGTACCATATACCAAATTTCGTGCAAATCGAAAGATATATGTGGACATTTGGGCACCCTTTACATGAAATCGGACGAAACTATATATGGGAGCTATATCTAAATCTGGACCGATTTTCACGAAACTTTGCAAACATCATTTTAGACCTAATTCAGTACGCTGTGCAAAATTTCATGCAAATCTAAAGATATTTAGGGACTTTGGTGCACCATTTACATGAAATCGGAAGAAACTATATATGGGAGCTATATCTAAATCTGAGCCGATTTTCACGAAATTTGGCAGACATCATTCTAGGCTTAATTCAGTACGCTGTGCCAAATTTCGTGCAAATCGAAAGATATATAGGAACTTTAGTGCACCATTTACCTAAAATCGGACGAAACTATATATGGGAGGTATATCTAAATCTAGACCGATTATCACGAAACTTTTCAGAAAGCATTCAAGGCTCAATTTAGTACCTTATACCAAATTTCGTGCAAATCGAAAGATATATAGGGACCTTAGGGCACCATTTACAGGAAATCGGACGAAACTATATATGGGAGCTATATCTAAATCTGGACCGATATTCACGAAACTTGGCAGACATCATTCTGGGCTGAATTTAGTACGATATATCAAATTTCGTGCAAATCGAAAGATATTAAGGGACTTTGGTGCACCATTTACCTAAAATCGGACGAAACTATATATGGGAGCTATATCTAAATCAAAACAGATTTTCACGAAACTTAGCACACATCATTTCAACATCAGTTCAGTTCGCTATGCCAAATTTCGTGCAAATCGAAAGATATATACGGACCTTGGGGCACCATTTACATGAAATCGGACAAAACTATATATGGAGCTATATCTAAATCTAGACCGATTTTCATGAAACTTGGCAGACATCATTCTAGGATCAATTTAGTACGTCATGCCAAATTTCGTGCAAATCGAAAGATATATAGGGACTTTGGTGCACCATTTACCTAATATCGGACGAACCTATATGTGGGAGCTATATCCAAATCTTAACCGATTTTCTCCAATTGTAATAGGGTTCGTCCTTGGGCAAATTTCATTCAATTCGAATTATAAATGTGACCTGTACATTGTTTTCAATTTAACATGGACAAACAGACAGACGGACGGATATGCAAAAATCGACTCAGAAAGTGATTCTATGCATATTCTCAAAAGGAACCATGTGTCTATCTCGTTTCCTTTTGCCTGTTAAATATTATATAAAAAATTTACGCCTTGGTAGGCCTTGAGAAGATATTCTTTAAATAATTAACACCTTGGTATTCCTTGAGAAAATATTCTTTAAAAAATCTACGCCTTGGTAGGCCTTGAGAAAATATTCTTTATATAATTCGCACCTTGGTAGGCCTTTAGAAAATATTCTTTAAAAAATCTACAACTTGGCAGGCCCTGAAAAGATATTCTTTAAAAATCTGCGCCTTGGCAGGCCCTGAAAAGATATTCTTTAAATAATTCGAACCTTGGTGGGCATTGTGAAAATATTCTTTAAAAAATTCGCACCTTGGTAGGCCTTGAGAAAATATTCTTTAAAAAATCTACGCCTTGGTAGGTCTTGAAAAATATTCTTTAAAAAATCTACGCCTTGGTAGGCCTTGAAAAAATATTCTTTAATAAATCCACGCCTTTGGTAGGCCTTGAAAAATATTCTTCAAAAAATTCACGCCTTTGGTAGGCCTTGAAAAAATATTCTTTAATAAATCCACGCCTTTGGTATGCCTTGAAAAAAATATTCTTTAATAAATCCACGCCTTTGGTAGGCCTTGAAAAAATATTCTTTAATAAATCCACGCCTTTGGAAGGCCTTGAAAAAATATTCTTTAATAAATCCACGCCTTTGGTAGACCTTGAAAAAATATTCTTTAATAAATCCACGCCTTTGGCAGGTATTGGAAAAAATATTCTTTAATAAATCCACGCCTTTGGTTGGCCTTGAAAAAATATTCTTTAAAAAATCCAAATTCTTTAATAAATCCTCGCCATTGTTTGGCCTTGAAAAAATATTTTTTTATAAAATCCACACCTTTGGGAGGCCTACAAAAAATATTCTTTGAAAAATCCCCGCGTTCCATTGGACCTTGAAAAAGTCTTTAAAAAAATTAACGCCTTCTGAGGCCTTAAAACTTTTTTTTAAGAAATTTGGGAAACATTTTTTAAGAATAAAATACAAATAGTAAATATCCCTTAAAACAACCATGCGTATACATAATAAAATTTAATATAAATTATAATACGTATACGTTACCTTGACTGCTTGTCAATTCAGTAGCCTCTGTTTGTGACAGAGCGCAGGCAGCTATCGATCCACTTGTCGGTTGTTTATTTTTAATTAAACATTTAAATCACTTTGAGCGTTAAATATCAGGGAGTAAAATAAAAAAAAAATTCAAATATATTCTGGAAATTATTTATAATTTTACCACTTATAAAGTAATTAAATTTTCATTGAACATCAACTGTCGGCTGTGGTCAAAAGGTCATTGTAAATCTCAGTTACAGGTGTTTGGTAAGAGGTATTTGTGTTGGGATGAATGTGTATCTGAAGTGGTTGTCTGTGTCTGTGTTAATCACTTTTAGTTTGCCAGTCAGGTTGTGGTTACATTTAAAACGTTTAATGGTCTCTTATTTCCCAGAGTCCAGGGTAAATGTATTTGAATCATTAAAGTTAACTGTGTGAAAAACAAACAAACAAACACACTGACAGTAGTGGCAGAACTAAGGTTATAATTAAAATAAAATATAATAAAGTTCTGAGAGGCAAAAAAAAAAAATAGTAACTCAAAGTGATGTAAAGGTTCATTAAATATGTAGACAGGCTGATTCGGAAGGCCACAAAAGTTGTTAATAACAAATAATAACAGGATTTTTTGTAAATAATTGTGGATTAATTAAGTGTCAATATCCATGAAACGGAATTTTACATTTCAAGGGAATTGTGGTCCTGTCATTTAATTTTTGTGGCAATTTAGAAATAAATTTTGATGTCAGTAATTTTTGTAAATGATTCTAAACAAAATCCGTCTTGAAGGATTTGTAATTAATATGGAATTTTAATTTAATTCCTTTTTGAATGTAAAATACAATTTCTAAAAATGTGACATACAGTGAGTGTAAAAAGTATTTTGCCTCAATAAAAATTTGAAAAAATTCCAATATATACGTCTGAAGCCAGCAAACTAAAGATGTAAAATGACTTATGTATGATGGAGTACATTTGTGGACATATTTAGATCGTATTCCTGCAAGAATCACAGCGAAAGACCTATTGGTATCGAAGATATCGGCCGAAATATATAATAATCCAAAAATGTTTATCACAAAAAAGTATTTTGCCTTTTATTATTATTTTAGAAAAAATTGTTACATTGAACACGTTTGGTCTTTTTATAGTTACAATTGCGGTTAACCACATACTATAAGCAATTTGACCACGATTCCATTACATCACGGCATGTTTTCGTGGGTATTTTCTCACATTTACATTCAATACATTCTCCATCAGTATTTCATTTAATATTTGGTATTTTCTCGTCCTAATCTTAAGGTGAGAGTATTAAAAATAGTCATTGCGGCTTCAAAATATCCCAAAAATGTTTAGAATAATAAAGAAGAGGTTTTGCAAAATATAACGCGAGGACAGAACCTTAAAAACTATAAAAACCAAAAAAATTATTTAAAAAAAAACGAAACAAAAAAATTATCGATTAACACCATCAGTTGCGAATAAAATGCAGTATAGGGAATAAACGGGTCGATGTATTTATTTTCGAAATAAGATGTATTTCTATTGCCAGAAAACCGTCCATATATTTGAATCTGACCTACTTATTGCTATTTTCATCGTATATTTTGGTCCCTAGATCAGTAAAAATAAACCATAAGGTTTTCGAAGTTAGAAAAATGGGGTTTCGCGATATTTTTTTTAAATTATTTGTTTGTCGGATTTTGGTTTTAATAGTTTTTAAGGTCCTGTCCTCGCGATATATTTTGAAAAACCTCCTTTTTATTATTCTTAACATATTTGGGATGTTTTGAAGCCGCGATGACTATATTTAATACTCGTATTTTGAGATTAGGACGAGAAATTACCAAATATTGAATGAAATATTGCTGGAGAATGTATTGAACGTAAATGTGTGAAAATACTCGCGAAAAAATGCCGTGGTTTATTGGAATCGTTGCCAAATCACTTATAGTATGTCGTTACCCGCAATGGTAACTATAAAAAGACCAAACGTGTTCTATGTAACAATTTTTTCTAAAATAATAATAAAAAGCAAAATACTTTTTTGTGATAAACATTTTTGGGTTGTTATATATTTCGGCCGATATCTTCGAGACCAATAGGTCTTTCGCTGTGATTCTTGGAGAAATATGATCTAAATATGTCCACAAACGTACTCCATTATACATAATTCATTTTACATCTTTAGTTTGCTGGCTTTAGGCGTATATATTGGAATTTTTTCAAAATTTTATTGAGGCAAA
>NW_026884661.1:0-60042 GCF_032173495.1 Musca vetustissima
ACTATCATAGGCGTGGATTTTTTAAAGAATATTTTTTCAAGGACTATCATAGGCGTGGATTTTTTAAAGAATATTTTTTCAAGGACTATCATAGGCGTGGATTTTTTAAAGAATATTTTTTCAAGGACTATCATAGGCGTGGATTTTTTAAAGAATATTTTTTCAAGGACTATCATAGGCGTGGATTTTTTAAAGAATATTTTTTCAAGGACTATCATAGGCGTGGATTTTTTAAAGAATATTTTTTCAAGGACTATCATAGGCGTGGATTTTTTAAAGAATATTTTTTCAAGGACTATCATAGGCGTGGATTTTTTAAAGAATATTTTTTCAAGGACTATCATAGGCGTGGATTTTTTAAAGAATATTTTTTCAAGGACTATCATAGGCGTGGATTTTTTAAAGAATATTTTTTCAAGGACTATCATAGGCGTGGATTTTTTAAAGAATATTTTTTCAAGGACTATCATAGGCGTGGATTTTTTAAAGAATATTTTTTCAAGGACTATCATAGGCGTGGATTTTTTAAAGAATATTTTTTCAAGGACTATCATAGGCGTGGATTTTTTAAAGAATATTTTTTCAAGGACTATCATAGGCGTGGATTTTTTAAAGAATATTTTTTCAAGGACTATCATAGGCGTGGATTTTTTAAAGAATATTTTTTCAAGGACTATCATAGGCGTGGATTTTTTAAAGAATATTTTTTCAAGGACTATCATAGGCGTGGATTTTTTAAAGAATATTTTTTCAAGGACTATCATAGGCGTGGATTTTTTAAAGAATATTTTTTCAAGGACTATCATAGGCGTGGATTTTTTAAAGAATATTTTTTCAAGGACTATCATAGGCGTGGATTTTTTAAAGAATATTTTTTCAAGGACTATCATAGGCGTGGATTTTTTAAAGAATATTTTTTCAAGGACTATCATAGGCGTGGATTTTTTAAAGAATATTTTTTCAAGGACTATCATAGGCGTGGATTTTTTAAAGAATATTTTTTCAAGGACTATCATAGGCGTGGATTTTTTAAAGAATATTTTTTCAAGGACTATCATAGGCGTGGATTTTTTAAAGAATATTTTTTCAAGGACTATCGTTGGCGTGGATTTTTTCAAGGACTATCATAGGCGTGGATTTTTTAAAGAATATTTTTTCAAGGACTAACAGACCAATAGGCGTGGATTTTTTAAAGAATATTTTTTCAGGGACTAACAGACCAATAGGCGTGGATTTTTTAAAGAATATTTTTTCAGGGACTAACAGACCAATAGGCGTGGATTTTTTAAAGAATATTTTTTCAAGGACTATCATAGGCGTGGATTTTTTAAAGAATATTTTTTCAAGGACTATCATAGGCGTGGATTTTTTAAAGAATATTTTTTCAAGGACTATCATAGGCGTGGATTTTTTAAAGAATATTTTTTCAAGGACTATCATAGGCGTGGATTTTTTAAAGAATATTTTTTCAAGGACTATCATAGGCGTGGATTTTTTAAAGAATATTTTTTCAAGGACTATCATAGGCGTGGATTTTTTAAAGAATATTTTTTCAAGGACTAACAGACCAATAGGCGTGGATTTTTTAAAGAATATTTTTTCAAGGACTATCAGACCATTAGAAAAAATTTTTTTTAAGAATATTTTTCAAGGACTATCAGACCATTAGGAAAAGATTTTTTTGAGAATATGTTTCAAGGTCTATCAGACCATTTGGAAAAGATTTCTTTAAGAATATTTTTCAAGGACTATCAGACCAATAATATTTTAAAAATATCTGTTAATGGTCTATCAGAAGAGTTGATTTTTGAAGAAATATTTGTTCATGGACCATCACAAGAGTTCATTTTTGAAGGAATATTTTTCAAGGACTATCATAAGCGTGAATATTTCAAATATATTTTATGAAATTACTTTTCTTATAACCCCATAATACACAATGGAATTTCCTGTGTTTTGTTTTTGGCATTTTCCTCAATATTGGAAACAAATGCTCTTTTTGGCTACACAATTTAGCAGACAAATAACAATTGTTATAACTACATTACTTTGGGCGTTATCCTTCACATATGTGTGCTTGTGTGTGGGGGAATGTGTGCCCCTTCGCCCCAGTATTCAGTATTGTTTAACCTTTTATATTTTGCCGATTGGTCGATTGTTTGAAGTTCTTTTGCTAAATTGGGCCAAACAAAACGAGCCATCCAAGCATCTATCCAGTCATTCGTTTAGTAAATATGGCGGCGGTTTGGGCATTCACTGGTACTCGGTTTGTGAGTGCATGATGATAAATTGAAAATTCAATTTCGATTATTGAACATTTTTGTAATGGGAGTTTAACAAAACAAGACACACACTCACAAATAATATTTGAGATATATCATAAATGTTGTTAGAGTTGTTCCTTTGCCAAAAGCCAAAATGTGAAATTAAATACCAAAAAAAAAAAAAACAAACAAAAAACAGAAAGGTATATGGTGGTGGATTGGCACCAACTGTTAGAATTCCATAGCGGACTACTTTTTCTGGGGCATTATTTATGAAATGAACAGGGGAAATTGTAAATTTTAAAAAACAATGTAGAAAATTGGCCGAATTCAAAGGGATGTGGCTTAAGGGTGACATTTTTCATTTAAAAGGTCAAATTATTTTTCCTTTTGCAAACGAGTATTTACTATTGTAAAAAATAATATCCCTTCAATCAAAAATGAAAAAGAAATAATCTTTAAATATCCCAAAAATTCATTTATTTAAATTACTTTTGTAATTGAAGAACATAATAATGACAATAACAGTAATAAAGCCCACTGCGTATCTCTTCTCATTTCATTTATTAAATTCCTATTAAAGATTGATAATTTAATGTGTTATTAAATACTCTATTGTATTAAGATGAGGGCTTTGTTGCACCAATGTTTGTTTGGCGTGTGTGTGAGTGTGTTTGTCTGTGCAACTTTGTGTGCAAAAGTTTAATTTTTATTAATTATATGTCATTTTATAGCATATCCATTAACATATGTAAACAGAAAAAAAATGTCCATATGTGTACATACTCTTAAATGAGGACAAGTTCGCAAACAACTGAAAATATATATCCTATAAGCCATGGCAAATTGGGTAATAATATAAGGGTGGACAAAGAACATCAGTATCAGTATATTCCGCTATTAGAGCCACAAGTGTTGATTTCCAAATATATTTTTCTGAAGGGCTATCAGAGGCAGAAATCTGTATTTTTATTATTATTTTTTTTAATTATTTTTCTAAGGCCTATCAGAGTCAGAAGCGTGTTCTTTTAAATAAATTTTCCCAAGGACTAACAGAGCCAGAAGTGTTGATTATTAAATATATATTTCTCAGGGACCATCAGAGACAGAAGCTTGGAATTTTGAATTTTTAAATATGTTTTCTCAATGACCAACAGACCCAGAAGCGTAGATTTTTGAATATATTTTTTTTAATAACCAACAGACCCAGAAGCTTAAATTTTTAAAATATATTTTTTTAATAACCAACAGACCCAGAAGCTTAGATTTTTAAAATATATTTTCTCACGGACTAACAGAGCCAGAAGCGAGTTTTTTTTAATAGATTTTCTCAAAGACTAACAGAGCCAGAAGCGTGTTGTTTTTGAATAAGTTTTCTCAAGAACTATCAGATTCAGATGCGTGGATTTTTTAAATATAATTTCTCAAGAACTTTTAGATTCATATGTGTGGATTTTTTTTAAATATATTTTCTCAAGACCCAGAAACGTGAATTTCCCAAGAACCAACATAAGCTTTAATTTTTAAAATATGTTTTCAGAAGGTCTAACAGAGCCAGAAGCGTGGACTTTTGAAAATATATTTTCTTAAAGACTGTCAGAGACAGAAGCGTGAATTTCTAAGGATATTATTTCAAGGACTATGAGACCCAGAAGTGTGGATTTTTTCAATGTTTTTTTTCTCAGAGCCACAAACGTGTATTTTTTAAAAATTTTTTCTTAAGGGCTATCTGAACCACATGCGAATTAACATATATTTTCACAAGAACTATCAAAGTCAGAAGCATGGATTTCTATGCATATTTTTAAAGCACTACCAAGGCTAGAAGCGTGGATTTCTATGGATATTTTTAAAGTGAGTGGATGGGTGGATTTTTTATGAATATTTTTCAAAGAATTGTTAGGAATGTTTTTCAAGGACTATGAGAGACAGATGCTAGATTTTTGTTCAGAATATACCTATGACACATATATGATGAGACATTTTTAGGACTATTTTTTATAAGGGCTATTGTAAAATATAATAAAAATTTTCGGAGATTTTTAGGGATTGTTTTATATTTAATATGGGCTCAATAAACGTAATTCTTTTAAGAATATTTTTATAAGGCCTATCAGGCCAGCTTTATTTTTTAAGCATATTTTTATAATGATTGTCGGACCAACATTCGTAGATTTTTATACCCCACACAACTATGTTGTCAGGGTATTATAGCTTTGTGCAGCCCCAAGAGTTTGTATACCGATTGTTATATCTCGACTAGCTGAGTCGATCTAGACATGTGTATCCGTCCGTCCGTCTGTTCGCCTGTCCATTATAACTTGTAAACACGATACAGGCCACAGTTATGGACCAATCTTCACGAAATTTTGCATGTTGGATGGGTTCTGGCAAATGAAGACCCCTATTGTATTGTTAAAGATCGGCTAATATTTAGTTGTTGAAACTTTAATTTTTGTCTGATTTTCCATGAGGGTCCAGGTATGGTCAAGCACAACGCCTGTAATTTTCGGTGATGATCAGATAATAATATTGGGATGAAGTGGACCGAAAACTTATTATTATTATTTTTTTTTTTTTTTTTTGTTTTTTCGATCATACGCCACAATTGAAATCCGAACATAACAACACAATCCACGGTGGAGGTCAAGAGAGTGCAAATATTGCCAAAGATCAGAATATAAAACCACACAAAGTTAGATTTTCTTGAAAGTTGTGTAGGGTATCATATGGTCGGCGCCGTCCGACTATACTGCTCCGCTCACTGGTTTCAGAATAATTTTGTAAGGATTGACGGACGGATTGACAGAACAGAATAGATTAGATTTTTTACAAATATTTTTATGAGGATAGTCAGGGCAAAATACTTGGATTTTTTAATAATACTTTTATAAGCGTTGCTTGATCAACAAATGTAGATTTTTTAAAAATAGTTTTATAAGGATTGTGGGTCGAACAAGGACAGAAGGCCAACAAGTGTAGATTTTTTTATCAATTTTTTTTAATTAGGATTGTCGGACCAGCGATATACCGATATACCATGGACCGTTGCCCCTATATAATGGTACATTCAGTATTGTGTAAACGAAATTTAATATGTTGGATTTGTATTAGATTAAGACTTCATACTAAAAATATTTAATATTTATCTATTTTTTAGTGCAACGCCCATTTAATGGTACCACCCATTATGTGGTATTTTGGGGGTTTAGCTCACGTTTTGTAATGAATTGCTTTAATTTTATATTTTGGAATCTTATTTGGTCTGATAGTCCTTGTAAAATATTCTTTAAAAATTAAGGATTATTTGGTCTGATATTCCTTGAAATAGTATCTTTAAAAATTCATGTTTAATTCGTCCGATTGGGGTTGGAAAAAAATATTCTTTAAAAATCCTTGACAAATCTTCATACTATTTTTTTAATATTTATCTACTTCTTAGGGATACGTCCATATAATGGTACCTCTCATTACCAGGGGAGGTTTTGTACGTTTTATAAAGAATTTCCGTAATTCTATATTTTGGAATCTCATTTGGTCTGATAGTCCTTGAAATGATATTATTAAAAAATCCACGTTTAATTCGTCTGAAAGTCGTTGAAAAAATATTCATTGCAAATCCATGCTTTTTTTACCTGATAGTCCTTGAAAAATATTAATTACAAATCGACGCTTATTTCAACTGATGGGAGCCATTTCATAGTGGCTCTTCTTTGGCCCTTCTTTCTACCAAATTGGCTGTTTGTATTTTCTCATTATGTGTAAAATGTACCTATTAAAATTATGAATATTGGTCCATGTTTTAGTATATCCCCATATAACTATAGTGACAACTTTTGCTATTTTGAAAATTTCAAGGAGATGCCTTTTATTTGTATAATTCAAGGAAGCCTCAAGAATTTAGAGTAATTTTCTTTGGTGACCACCAAATTTAAGTATAGCGTAGTTTGTTTCTATGAATATTTTTGAAGAACTCTGGAAATATCTGCTGTAAATAATGTCCATAATATAAAATTTAATTAATATTGTTTTCGTACTTCCACAATTATTATTTTCCTTCTTCTCCACCCAATATACATTTCCATTAAATTCCACACATCTATCTATCGACATGTATATACATATAGGGATATATAACTTGTATTCATACATATATGCATTAAAGTTTCATATATATGTGTATATACACATATACTTTAATATTATCTCATGGTATCTCATTATTTGTTTTATTATTGTTGTTGTTGTTTTTCCGTATATTTCCACACAGGATCCAGATGCATCATTTGACATTAACGGCAATGATTCGGATCCAACACCACAAGATAATGGCGATAACAAGCATGGCACCAGATGTGCTGGCGAAGTGGCCGGTGTGGCTTTCAATAATTACTGTGGTGTAGGTGTTGCATACAATGCCAGTATTGGTGGTAAGTACACACACACAGAAAACATACTCATATAAATGTTTTTATATAAATAAGTATAGCTTTGTAAGTGTATATTCATATGTATTTTGTTTGATATGAACAATTTTGTGTAATGTCCATTACAATATTTGAAATATTACAAAAAAAACAAAAAAAAATGGAGAACACAGTGCTGTTGATGATTATGGAAATTAATTAAAGTGTATTTATTTTTTTGTAATTTTCTCTCTTTTCGAAATATAATGATTATATTCCGTGGAAACTTAATGCACATATGGGTATTAAAATTACAAATTTTTTCATGTTTGCTATTTTTTATGAGTATTGAAGGTAGTTTTCCCCAAATTAATTGTTAAAAATAATCTTTAAATTTTGATCGTAAATGATGAGCTGAGAAATGTTTATTAAAATATTATAAATAAAGCAAATTCCCTATTGTGTTCAGCGATCAAAAAGGGACTACCAAATACAGCCTTGAATTTTTGGTCTGCCTATTTGATTTTTTGTCAAATTCATAGAGACTGCTTTCTATGTACCAATTCTTCATATTGTTAATAATGGCCTCTAGAACAAGTAGCCAAAAAATCGAAAAGGGTTTATGACACATATGCATACACAATTCTGACCCTAGATGGATGTGAAGTATTAAATATCTCACTCTCCATGATGGTAATTTATAATTAAGTCACGCTGTTCCATAGATAAATATGATTGAGCCTAAATGTGGGAAAATTCTGTTTTACCCACATTATTCTTTCTCCTTTGTAGCTTCCCGTTTGCGCCATTGAAGATAAGAATCCACGCTTATTTGGTCTGATAGTTCTTTAAAATCCACGATTATTTGGTCTGATAGTTCTTGAGAAATATTATTTAAAATCCACGCTTATTTGGACAGATAGCCCTTGGAAAAATATTCTTTAAAAATCCACGCTTATTTGCCCTGATAGGCCTTGAAAAAATATTCTTTAAAAATCCTGATAGTCCTTGAAAATGTATTCTTTAAAAATCCTGATAGTCCTTGAAAAAATATTCTTTAAAAATCCACGCTTATTTGCCCTGATAGGCCTTGAGGAAATATTCTTTAAAAATCCACGCTTATTTGCCCTGAAAAAATATTCTTTAAAAATCCACGCTTATGTGCCCTGAAAAAATATTCTTTAAAAATCCACGCTTATGTGCCCTGAAAAAATATTCTTTAAAAATCCACGCTTATGTGCCCTGAAAAAATATTCTTTAAAAATCCACGCTTATGTGCCCTGAAAAAATATTCTTTAATAATCCACGCTTATTTGGCCTGATAGCCCTTGTAGAAATATTCTTTAAAAATTCTTATTTGCAATTATTTGCTCGGATAGTCCTTGAAAAAAATATTCTTTAAAAATCCACGCTTATTTGCCCTGATAGCCCCTGAAAAAATATTCTTTAAAAATCCTGATAGTCCTTGAAAAAATATTCTTTAAAAATCCTGAAAGTCCTTGAAAAAATATTCTTTAAAAATCCACGCTCATTTACCCTGATAGTCCTTGATAAAATATTCTTTAACAATCCTGATAGTGCTTGAAAAAATATTCTTTAAAAATCCTGATAGTCCTTGAAAAAATATTCTTTAAAATCCTGATAGTCCTTGAAAAAATATTGTTTAAAAATCCACGCTTATTTGCTCGGATAGTCCTTGAAAAAATATTCCTTAAAAATCCACGCTTATTTGCTCGGATAGTCCTTAAAAAAATATCTTTTAAAAATCCACGCTTATTTGGTCTGATAGCCCTTGAAAAAAAATTCTTTAAAAATATCAATTTGCTGAATTTATTACACAATATTTAAACTTTCTTAAAATTACTTAATTTTATTTCAATATTTGCCTACATACCTTGTACACTGTTCACATAACGTAGCTTGCTACCTTGACATATAATTTTTATCGAACCTTATATAACAGGAAATATGCTTATGTAGTAACCATGTCATGAAGTTTTAAACAGGATATGTTACAACACAGACTTACATCACAGCTATGTATTTGTTTGAACACACACAAACAAATGTAATGAATGTAAAATAATTTGTACAAACAACATCCAACTATTTCCATTTACACACATACTATATATGTTTGTATACGTGTGGCATACATACGCCACATATGTCTACAATGTAAACTCACGCATTTTCTGCATATCGCAATGCTCGTTTATTTTCCAACCATTGAAAAAGAAAAGACAGTGGAAAATGCAACGCATAACTGGGCGGCCGATTTTGCATAAAGCACACACACAGACTTTACGTGGCGCCTCATTCGCATGAGTACCACAAACACTTCGCGCATAAAACTACTGCTACTATTGTTAAATAGAACAACAAAAATGTCATTCATATTGGTAGCGAAAGATAACAAACATGCCGAGCGAACGAACAAGCAATGCCTACCGCCGCCTCTCCTATTGAGCACTTTTAACAAATGACACAACAATTTATGCACCCACAGAAAAAAATGCAGCAGCAACGCGCCATTCGTTCGGTTTTTCATTCATTCAGCTAAGCGTAATATGCCATTTTTATAGAATGAGCGAAAAAAACCCTAACGCTAACAAACAATATCAAAAGTTGCAGCAGCAACAACAACAAAACAAAATTTACAAACGGATTGTTTGGTGTACTAACAACAATGACAATGGTGTTTTTGTCACTGCACTGTGGATGATGATGATGAGGACTACGATGGCGGCAACAAAAAGCATTCTGATAAACCTACTCATCACAAATGCAACTACCATAATGTGTTTTTGTTGAATAAGCTATAGTGGAGGTGGGTTAAAAATGTCGGGAATGGGAACCAAAAAAAAATCCACGTAACCACCTTGAAAAAATATTCTAAACAAATCCACGCCTATTGCAGTCCTTGAAAAAATATTCTTTTAAAAAATCCACGCCTATTGCAGTCCTTGAAAAAATATTCTTTAAAAAATCCACGCCTATTGCAGTCCTTGAAAAAATATTCTTTAAAAAATCCACGCCTATTGCAGTCCTTGAAAAAAATATAAAAAAAATCCACTCCTATTGGTAGTCCTTGAAAAAATATTCTAAACAAATCCACGCCTATTGCAGCAGTCCTTGAAAAAATATTCTTTTTAAAACCTCCCTTATGGAAAGCCATGGAAAGTTTTTTTTAAGTCCATGCCTATGAGAAGTCATTGAATATATATTCTTTAAAAATCGATGCATTTGGGAAGTCATTGAAAAAACATTCTTAACACATCGCTATCTATGGAAGGTCCTGGAAAAATATTCTATAGAAAGTCATTAATGAATGTAATGGAAATTCCCTGTTTTGGCTGATATTTTTATACCGATCCTATACAATAGAAATTTTAGGCTTTCTGTTTTGAATCCCAACCCCAATAAATGTATGGCCCCCGAAAATATTGTTATTTTCCCTTAGTTCTTTTCAAAGTTCTTTCCCCTCAACCCAACCATTTTTCTGGAACATCTAAAGTCTTGTATAATATCTTCAAAAGTTTTACAAGTACCATCATCGTCATAGTGATTATCGACACCGTATCATCGTCATCATCACAGACGACGTCGTCATCCTAGACATTGTCGTTGTCAAGCGTTACTAACACAGCCGCTAAAGTACTTTAAAGCACAACAAACTGCTACAGCAGGAGCAGAGGTAAAATTCAGCACTAACAACTATCCGAACATTATAACCAACACACACAGAGAGAGTGAACGAGTGATGCAACAACGATCATTCAACGACTAAAGAAACTGTGTCTGTAGTGGTAGACATTATAGATAATACCCCTGACTGGCTTTCAAAACCAACAAACAAAGGAAACCACTGTGTTGGTTATGTGGCATCATAGCTGCAATTTTGTATATATACACACGTGTGTGTATGTATATGTGTAGCACTGCTATACTTCATCTCCACTCTCTCCATTTGCTGCATGCAATGTGTTATGATGCCAGCCATGAATCTATCTAAAGCCGCCAAAGGATTCCAAACACAACCCCATTATTGCCTGGCTCACAAACGCCCAGTGCGTTAAGAACTTTTGAATGCAACAGCAATGTACTCATGGCCAAAGTACCATGCAACAACTTCATGCAACCACACACCAATACACAAACACAACATCGACAATATATATAGCAACAGATAAACAAATTTCCATCACAGAGAAAAGAGAATAACTAAAGAACCTCCTGCATAAATGACAGATAATTTTTGTACGGGTGTGTTAAATTATGTGGTAGATGTGTGTGTGTGTGGGTGTTCTGTGCGTGCATAGTTTTTAATTTGTAGTCCAAAAATGTGTACATGTAAAATAATTATCTATGTTGGTACATATGTGGCAGCAATATTTACATCATTGTTGTGATGATAAAGAGAGTAAAGCTAAAGCTTCATCACTTTTAGACAATGGATTTCATTGATGTGAACATCATATTTATTAAGGTAGTCGAGGTAGACCATAATCTATGGGGTATCTCCGTTGGGAGTCATTAGCAATTATTGTGGTTATATATAAAATAAATTTGGAATTTTTGATAGATAGTACAATACCAACATAATCTTGTGTTATTGAAATGTTCAACAATGTCTCTGTAGAAAGTTGTCATAAAGGAATAGGAAATTTGGCAAGCATAAAAATATGAATTTATTTAAATCGGTCAAAAATTTGGTTTTTTTTCTAACTATTCGGTTTAAAACTTAATGGAATCGGAGAATCATTTCTTAGGGAAATTATTCACAAAAAGTAAATAAATAATAAATAGTTTTATGCATTTTAGGGCGAAAGATCGATCGATCATGTAGATCATCTCGAAAAAGAAATAAATAACAACGTTTACATGAATAATATTTTGCCCTATCAAGGCATAAAACTCTGCCTTATTAAGAGACCTTGAAAAATATACTTTAAAATCATTGAAAAATATATTCGTAAAAAAATCTACTCTTTTTCCTTGAAAAATATTCTTTAAGAAATACAGTATTTATACCCTTCACCACACTGTGGTACAGGGTATTATGTCTTTGTGCATATGTTTGTAACAGGCAAAAGGAAACGAGATAGACACATGGTTCCTTGTTAGAATATGCATAGAATCACTTTTTATGTCGATTTATGCATGTCCGTCCGTCCGTCCGTCCATCTGTCTGTCCATGTTAAATTGTAAACAAAATACAGGTCGCATTTATGATCCGAATTGGATGAAATTTGGCATGGGTCACTTATTTGGCCCAAGGACGAACCCTATTCAAATTGGGGAAAATTGGTCCATATTTAGATATAGCTGTAAATGGTGTACCAATGTCCCTATATATCGTTCGATTTGCACGAAATTTGACATAGCGTAACAAATTATGTATAGAATGATGTGTGTTCAGTTTCCTGAAAATCGGTTCAGATTTAGATATAGCTCCCATATATATTTTCGTCCGATTTAATGTAAATGGTGCACCAAAGTCTCTATATATCCTTCGATTTGCACGAAATTTGACATATCGTACTGAATTGATACTAGAATGATGTGTGCAAAGTTTCATGACAATCGGTTCAGATCCCATATATATTTTCATCCGATTTAAGGTAATTGGTGCACCAAAGACCCTATATATTTTTCGATTTGCACGAAATTCGACAAAGCGTAATGAATTGCGTCTATAATAATGTGTGCAAAGTTTCGTGAAAATCGGTTCAGATTTAGATATATATATTTTCATCCGATTTTAGTTAATTGGTGCACCAAAATCTCTGAAAATCATTCGATTTGCACGAAATTTGTCATAGCGTACTGAATTAAGACTTGAATGACATGTGCTAAATTTTGTGAAAATTGGTTCAGATTTTGATATATAGCGGTCACATATATTTTTTGTCCGATTTTATGTAATTGGTGCAGCAAAGTCCCTATATATCTATCGATTTGCACGAATTTTGGTATATATTGGTATAGGGTACTGAATTAAGTCTAAAATGATGTTGCTAAATTTCGTGAAAAGATCCATAGCTAGGCCGATTGACACAACGTACTGATGTAATATAAATTAATCTCTGGCAAGTTTCCCTGAAATCGGTTCAGATATATTCTACATATGTTAGGATACATATGTAGAATATACCCAAAGTGGTGGAGGGTATCATATAGGCAACCGAGTCCGACTTTCCTACTTTCCTTACTGGTTTTCTATGATTTTTTTAACCAATCTTTTTTAATTCTTTTAAAATTCTCTTCTATTAAGAATCATTTAAAAATACTTGTGAATATTTATACTATTTCGAGTCGAGAAATATGGAAAAATTCTTTGCTAATTGCAGCTATTTGTCTCATTGAACTCTCTGAATTTTCAATTTCCCATTTTTTATATTTTCCGTTTCCGATTTTTTCTCCACAAAATATGATGTACATCATCATGAATACTTCTTAACCTAATGTTGACCTGTCACTTCCAAGGAAGTTATTATATAATGTATTTGGCATGCGAAATAATTAAATTAAAAAGTATACGTGATTTGTTTTCTGTTAAAGAATAAGAACACAACAACAATTTTTCGTGAAAACCAAATTTTTCCAGCGAAAATACCAGAAGAAGTGTAAATTCTCTCTCTCTCCCTCTCTCTAGGTACACAATAATGCTAAAGTCATGTTATTTTCATTTTTGTTGTTGTCGTTGTTTTCTTAACCAGGACACATGTGTGCGTTCATTACACAGCGGGCTAAAAGGCTAAAAACCAATTTTGTTTAAAATAAAAGAGAATTTTTAAAACTGAAAACAAAGGTTGTTGTGAAGGCGAACGAAGTCATCTCAGACTTTGGGAAAATATTGACACAATATTCACAGGACTTTAGGTTTGCTGTGTTCCTTCCACACACACACCAAAAGTCATACACAAACAAACTGAAGTTCAAACGAAAGCTGAAATCCCCCTCAACCTCCATTCATACATACATATACATGTGTAAATGAGAAAAATTTATTGCTAGGAGAGATATTCGCTAGAATCTACTATAAATTATGGTAACATGACCGTAGCGTCAGTGGTGAAACAAAGCAAGTGTTCTGTACTGGGTGTGGGACGAGGATGTGTACTTGGTGTTTTTAAAATTGTTGTTTTTTTTTTTTCTCGTATATATTTTTTCGGTAAACATTTTATCCCATTGGGGAGTTGAAAGAAAATTGTCTGCAATGAATTTGCTGTTGGGCCTGGGCCCTTGGCGCTATCACCAATGTTACTACTTTTGCTGTTGGTGGTGTTAGAAACGACACTCATCCGTCAAAAGCCAGACTTTTTTTGTAAATCTGCGTAGATTCATTTCTCCCATCCTTGCGAAACTTACAAAACTTGGCAATGTCGATTCATTTCATCGTTCTTTCATCTGGTTTGTCGATCTTTCTTCAGTTTTTTCTGCTTTGTGTTTGGTGTAAAGTTTTAAAGGTTTGTTGTTGTTGTCTACTTCCTTGATAATTTCTCCCTCTTTTTTTGTTGGTTTCCTTTTCAAGTCTAGTGTTGCCATAGATATGATGGTGTCTCTTGTCAACATCAAGTGTTGGTGGTTTTTGTGGTTTGAGAGTTGTTAACAAATTTATATTGACGAACAGTTTTTTTAACTTTTTCCTTTTTTTTTTTGTTTTGAGTTTTTCTTGTTTGATTGTCTTAGCTGTTAGTTTCATCTTTGTGTAGAGGTATTTTTGTTTTGTGTTTTTTTGTAATCTTTTTTGACTGACAGTGTTTGCAAATATTTTTGGCAAATATTGTCCACAACTTGGAAGAATTTTTGAGGATTTTTTGTGCAGCTGATTGTTGATAAATTAATTATGGCTTTAGGAGGTGAAACATTGGCTGATGGAAGTCTTAATACAGCATAGGGGATGAGTTTTAAGGCGAATTATGAATATTGGAGAACCGAAAGGCGAGCTGACGGGGCCTTTATAAAAAAGCTATAAGAAGTCTAGATAGACGAGGTGAAGTAAGACTTTATAAACGAATTGAAAGGAGACTTTTTCGTCGAGCCGAAGGGTGGGTTTATAGACAGGCTGAAGGGAGTATAAATTGACGAGCTAAAGGGAGTGTTTATTAATGAGCTTAAGAGAATGGACGAGCTGAATGGCATTTTTATAGACGAATTGAAGGGATTCTTTATAGGTGAGAGAAAGGGAGTCTTTATAGACGAGCTGTTGGGAGTCTTTATGTACGAGCTGATGAGCAAAAAGGAATCTTTATAGACGAGATGATGAGAGTCTTTCTGAACAAGAGCTGCTGGGATTCCTCATAGACAAGCTGAAGGAAGTCATTTGTAAACGAACTAAAGGGAGCTAATGGGTATTTTTATATACTGAACTTGATGCAGTAAGTCATTTATAGACAATCTGAAGTGTGGAATGAATTGGGGATGCTTTTTAGACTAGCTGTTGGAAGTCTTTACACACTTTGGAGCAGAAAAGAGAGTTTTTTACAGGCGATTTGAATCACCAAGTCTTTATAGGCGAAAGGAGTCATTTGTAAACGAACTAAAGGGAGCCTTTATAGACGAGTTGAAGAAGGAAGACATTATCGCATTTGTAGAATTATAGATTTGCAGAATGCCTGTACAGACTGCAGTAACTAATCTTTATAGACAATTTGAAGTAGGGAATCTTTATTAATGAATTGTAGGATGCTTTTTAAAGGAGCTTTAAGAAGTCTGAATTGACACACAGAGTATTTACAGTCGAAACGATAACGTTCTTTTTAAACAATCTGAGAAAGAGGGTCTTTTTATACAATTTAGAAAACCTGAGGATTGAATTGGGTATTACTGCATATTGTATTTATGTTCGAGATTTAATGGAAGTTTTTTATGGGCTTTCTGAAGAGAATCTATAGCTGTACGTAATGTTTATAGACAATTTGGAAGTAGGGAATCTTTATTAATGAATTGTAGGAGGCTTGTTAAATAAACTTTAAAAAGTCTTAATTTGCGAACTTTGGATGAGCTAAAGCAAGTTCTCCCTACAGACGTGTTGAATCACCAAGTCTTTATAGGCGAAACGATAGGGTTCTTTATAAACAATCTGAGATATGGGGTCCTTATATACTAGTGTAGAAGACCTGAGGTTTGAATTGGGTATTACTGCATATTGTATTCATATTTGAGGTCTAATGGAAGTTTTATTATAAGCATTCTAAGACGAATATTTATATATACGACCAAAAGGATGTCTTTGTTGCAGGTTGGAAGGACTTCGTACGATTTATATGTATTGTGCCCTCCAGTATAGGGTGTATACTCAATTTTTCGATTCGTTTGCAACACCTCGAAATATTGACCGGAGACCCTATAAAGTATACATTTTTTAATCCGAATAAAATTTTATATCGACATAGCCATACCCTTTTGTCCTCTTTTAAAATCAGATAGAGCATTGGTATTTGGCACAAACAAGATGTTTTGTATTGAAAATATAAATCAGCGGTTCACGTTGTGGAATAGTCTCCATATAACGATACCCTCTATATTCTTATGTTTAATTTTGTATTTTGGTTATCAATGAGTAGCAAATATTTCTACCAAAATTGCCAACTTCAATGGTAGTCACTATAAAAAATTGGCTGCCAAATATATGCATTTTAGAAAGTTTGGGCACGTTTTTCAACCAAATTTAATTTTTTGAATTATAATTGAATAGAAAATTCCGCTACGAAATATTTTTACCAAAATTTCGGGATAGTCCCCATTTAACATTGTTCCCTTCATCAGTCAGAATTTGGGTTTTTTGGGGACGTTTTGAACCGAATTGGCTGTAATTATTAATTTTTGGATCTCATTGGGTGGCTAATTTTCCTACGCAAATTGATCAATATCTGTCTTCAAGTTGCGGTATTTTATATCAAATATCCAACCACTACCATCATCTATCTGTTGGACAGGTCTATTGAATACCTTAATGACGTTTTCTACATATAGAAGAGCTATAAAGGTTTTCAATCTATGACATTCTATAAAGTAAGTTTTTCAACATATATATGTCTTGTAGAAGGTCGGCCTTCCTATGAAACAAATCATGGAGGTCTTCTACCTATAGATGATCTGTCAAAGCCGTTCTGCATATAGAAAACGTGTAGAATTGTTCATATCCATAGAAGTCCCGAAGGAGATTTTCCAACAATCGATGACCTGTTAGAGTTATTTTACCTTCAGAAATTCTAGCCAAAAAAATGCTGTACAAGGTCTTAAATCTGCAAAAGATCATTGGAAAGTCCCCAATCCGTAGATTCTACATTTAGATCCTCAGTGGGTGGTTTCTGTCTATATATTCTACGTTGGAGGTGGTCTATATGTAAAAGGCTTGTAGGAGTTATTTAATATGCAGAACACCTTTGTAAAGTCTTCAAATAGTCGAAGACCTCGATGCAGAATTATTTTCTATAGAAGTTGACTTGAATGAGGTAATCCTTCCATATACGACCTGGATGAGGCCTTCTATCGATAGAGGTCCTCTGCAGTCTTTCTGTCTACAGAACCTCTTTAGGAAGTCTTATATCTCTGAAGATCTGTAGACCTCCAATATTTGTTTCGGTCTACTTTACCATTATAGGAGATAAAGTCTTTCTGTCTACAGAACCTCTTGAGGAAGTCTTATATCTCTGAAGATCTGTAGACCTCCAAGATTTGTTTCGGTCTACTTTACCTTTATAGGAGGTCTTATGTCTGCTGAAAATCTGTGTTAGAAAATCGTCTATTTATAGAAGAACTATACGTCTCTGCACCAAAAAATCGAAACCAATTTTTTCCACAACTAAAAACACAATAGAAGTAGTCAAAGTATCTTGTAATAATGTGTAAAAGGTGCTACCGCTATTTCGTTTATCTGAAGGAATAAGCGTCCGAAGATTGGGAAAATAAGCATACCCTTCCCCAGTTATTAAAAGCTCGCTTCATATTACAATTTTCTATAATTTCACAATTTGGGCGCCACACTCACACCTAAGATATGAATCAGTATATGTACTTTTTTGTTGTAATTGTTTATGTATTGCCCACAATGAATACACACTAAATTCGTTATCAATATCCCTTCGACATTCCTACTGGGATCTATCTACAAAATCCTTGTTTATATTAGTTTGATATTTCTCAAACATATTTGACAGTTACTTATATCACTATGATTAATATAATTTAATGCCCCTATCAAATATTCGAACTAACAGCATCCATTTTAGTTTCTATATAAATATACCTTTTTAACTCAACCAAAGGATGCTCAAGCATTTATTATTGAAAATTAAATGCCATTATTTTAGTACAATACTGGCACAAGGACTAAAAGAAAAAATACTCCCAGCACACAAGATATCATACCTCTGTTCTGGTTTTTTGTTCTTATTTCCAACAAGCCAACGATGCCGCACCTCCATTATAGTTTACCGCTTAAGGGAATAACAAACAACACCCCATAAAGTACTTAAACTGTCATTGGACTTGATGAAGGATATTCGTTTTTTTCCTGTTCTGTTCATCCTTCGACAACAAGCAACAGCAACGAGATGAAAAAACATCGAAGAAGCCGAAACAAGAAAAACAACAGACATTCTTTACTTCATATGAAAAACATTCTTTCATCAGATAATAGTCTTTGGTGTTTGTTATGATTTTTTTCTCTCTCATTTTTTCTTCCAATGTATTGGTATGACACACATACTCATACGATACATGAAGTTAACTGTAAAAGATGAATCGATTGTTTAAAGGAAAATTTATGGTATGACAAGCAGAATTCCAATACCCGGGGAATGTCTTATAGTCATGTGTTGTTTTTTTGTTCTACATCTCTTGCTACCTTTCCCTCTCTCGTGCTCAATTTTTGTCTTTTGTTGAAGTGGGTTTATAAGATTTCATTGAATAACTTCAGGACACCACACCACCAGCAGCAGGCGAGAGAATATCCTCTGTCAATATAATAAATAAGACATTAAACAGAGTGGAATTTTGTTGTTGTTAAAAAAATCGAAGATAAAAGGAATTTTTAAAATATTATCACAACATCCATCGCTAAAGGAGTGTTCAGTGCTATTTTCATCCATTGTCCATCCGGAAGGAGCTACTTGTGAATAATAAATAGCTATTTAAGAGCTAATTGAAGAGTTTCAATAATTGTAATAATTTCATGTTTAATGTATATAATAAGAGGTGATATGTATATACATCAGAGATAGCATCTTTTGGTTGATTTAAGCCGTGAGAATCATTATCTACCACTATCGCTATCAAGTAGGTTTTATTTAATTCTCTTCTAAAAATAGTTGGAAGAAAAATTTGACATTATAGATATACTGAATTGTTATCGTTTGAAATGCGATTATATAGACAACTGTAATATAGTGGACAACTGTAATATATATATATATATATATATATATATATGTATATATGTCGAAACCAGGGAGGCAATAATTATCAATCAACATCAACGCGATGTTTGGGAGAGTAGGCAATGACTTAAGCCGATGTTTAAAAACTCGCATTGTAATAGTGTGCAATGAATCCTCTCCGCCGACTCAAAAATATGGTAGGTCACTCATACGATTCTAGCAACCTTTTATTTCAAAGCGATTCTTCCGCGAACAACTTTCATTGGAACAGTCAATTTCTGTTTTGTTTCGGGCTCATTCCCATGGATCCATGATTGACAATCTCTGGATGCACCACGATCGTATTTTTTAAAATATCATTGCTCTTGTGGAGCTGAGATTTGTTTGAGGGAGATTGGGTTTCAAAACATTTAATTTCGGTTTTTTGTTTAATTCGATCCTATTCGATTCGACGTTAATAGTACAAATCAACTGAAGCCATACTGATATCAAAGTCCTCCTATAGCCATACATTTGACCAGATTTTGCAGTCACAGTTTACGATATATTCTCATATATATACCCCCTATAGAATCTGATGGAGATGATTTCACACCTTAATAATCTTCATAAGAAATCTTGTGCTTCCCGACCTTCAACCCTTCATCAAATTAACCCTTCGATTAGATTTGCAGTTACAGCATCATCTCTTTTTTTATACATGAAGTAAAATTAATTCAATTTCAAAATTACCAATATCAATTTGGCGATCGGAAAACTAGGATTATGAAAATATGGCGGAGAAATTACACAGATTGTAAACCAGCCAATGTTGATCTTTAATGTTCATGGGACAGGTGAATGAGTTTCTCAATTATGAGGATTGATGTCAGGATGAAGGAACTGAAACATATGCTACAAAAATATAGGTTTCTTTGTAATCAACATATTATATAGGCCGGATAATATCCACACTTAAAATGTTAACTTGCTTTTGATCACGGGAATCGTTGCAGGATAGAAGGTAAAACCACGAACATTTATATTAGGTTGGGGAAAAACAAATCCATTATGAAAATGTCGATAAAATTCGAGAAATTATCGAAGTTGACCGGCATGTTAGCAATCGTAGCATCTCCCAGGAGCTAAAAACCGTCGATGTTTGGGTGCCACACCAATGAACAGAAAAAAGGAAGGGTCGAATTTTCATGCTGATTGGAGATGATAAATTCATCACATACGATAACCCTGTGCGAAAACGATCGTGGTCAAAGAGCGCTGAAGCACCTCAAACGGTGGCCTAACCAGGACTAACAGCCAGGAAGGTTCTGTTAAGCATTTGGTGGGACTGGAAGGGAATTATTTATCATGAGTTGCTTTCATATGGCCAAATGCTAAATTCTGATCTCTACGTTCAACAACTGGACGTTTGGAGATAGCAATTGATCAGAATTGGCCAACAGGAGAGGTATCGTGTTCTACCGGGACAACGCTAGGCCACACACATCTACAGTGTCTCGCCAGAAACTTCTGGAGCTTGGTTGGGATATTTTAATGCATCCGCCGTCCGGACTTGGTACCAAGCGATTATCATATTTTTCTTGCATTGCGAAATTTTTTTAGTGATAAAAATTGGTATCTAGGGAGGATTGTAAAACTGCCTAGGAGTACTAGAGTTTGTTTTCAAATAGAGAACAGGACTTCTATGAAAGAGGGGCATTATGAAGTTACCTTTAAAATGACAACGAATCATAAAACAAAATTTGGCCCAAATCGAACATTCCGAAGCATGTTAAATAAAGTCCTATAGTATAAAAATAATGGATTTATTTTTCCCCAACCTAATATGTTTCCATATCTTAGCTATTAACAGTTCCTTCGCTGATGGCATATGTCCGCTTGGAACGAAGCGATTAGAGTGAACGTCAACATTCAGTCTATTTTGAGCATGTGTTAAAATTTTAGGGGCTTATAAAATAAATTTCTAGTCCTGCATTGAAATTTAATGCAACACCGGTTTTTATTAAGTAAGACCTATTTTTTCCTCCGAACGACTAACCATTTTGGGTCAGGGTTTCATCTAGGGATACGTAGTTGATCCCAAAAGTCGACTTCGAGAATTTTCGATTTTTGTCTTTGACTAAAAAGTCGACTTTACGATCTTTCGATTTTGTAAAACCTGTTCAAAATCGATTTTCGACTTTTACCGACTTATGCAAAATCGACTAAAATTTTGATTTTTATATAAATTGTTTTTAATATATTAAATACAGTTCTGGTATGAGTAATTTTTGGGCTTTGTGATAATAGACCAAGTATTTATAAAGAAAATCGAAAGTCGATCTTCAAAATTTCCTCAAAGATCAAAAGTTGACTTCGATTTTCTTTACTTTAGCACAAAAAGTCGATTAATCGATTAGTCGAAAGTCGATTTACTTATCTCTAGTATCATCCTGTAACTATCAGTTATAAGCGGGTTTAATTTGGTCTGAGCCGAACCTGTATATCTTCCAAAAGATCTTATGTTTGTAAAATACAGCTGGGACTTAAGGCTACATTGAAAAAATCATGAAGATGGTATTTTCACCTTCCGAGAACTCGAAATGGCAAATTACACCCAACTATATGAGGACAGATAGTATTTTGCCCTCCAATATCCCAAAATTGTCACTTAGTTTGTAAATTATATCTGGGACCTTCGAATAGCTCCGACAAAGCGAATTTATTACTGTTATAATTCAAAAGGTATTTAATGCCTAAGAGCCAGAAATACCAAATTAATTTTAAAACCTTTAAATTTCCACAAAATGAGAAGTTTTTTTAGAAATATACACAAATTTCCCGTTTTATATATTACGGAAATGCGAACCCATATTAGAAATTTTTTGTAGTAACCAACATGAAAATTTTACACACTTTGTTGGTTCGAAAATAAAAGTAGGCCTTTCAAAATTCCTAATATCAGACCAGATCTTAATACCATGCAAAAACATGGGGAACTTTTTTCAGCACATGTTTCAGATTCAAAATATGCAGAACAATTATATTAATAAGTAATAATTAATTTATATTTAATAAGTTTATCTTCGCAATAATTAATCACCTTTTATTATTTATCATTAATTTCAGGTGTTCGTATGTTGGATGGCAAGGTGAATGATGTCGTCGAAGCTCAAGCGTTAAGTTTAAATCCATCACACATTGATATCTACAGTGCATCGTGGGGTCCTGAAGATGATGGTTCGACTGTAGATGGTCCTGGGCCATTGGCTCGTCGTGCATTTATTTATGGTGTGACGAGTGGTCGTCAGGGTAAAGGTTCAATTTTCGTATGGGCTTCCGGTAATGGTGGACGTTATACCGATTCCTGTAACTGTGATGGTTATACCAACTCGATTTTCACCCTGTCCATATCCAGTGCTACTCAAGGAGGGTAAGTAAAAATTAAACAAAATAAATATTAATTAATTGAAAATATAAGGGCATTTATTTTTATTAGGGCAGAAGCACATAGAGATTTGCCATTTATTTTTTAATTTTTTTAATTGTCTGAGAATATAAAGACAATATTTCTAAACTTCTCCTAATAATTTGTGAAGAAAGTGTTATATTTTTCATTGGGCCTACCTTTATTATTGAATCTGACCCTTAAATATCCTCAATTAATTTCCACCCCCAACATCCACAAATCCACCTTGGATTTAATTAATTTAATCTTTTTCGCTCACACCAATAAAAAATTCAACATAGTATTTATGTTATTTCATTTGTTGGTTATTAACAAGTCGTTAAACATGCAATTTAAAATTGCAACAACAACAACAACAAAAAACACCAACCAACTTAAATCCACTTACTAGTCTTATAAACTCCCACATAATCCAGCTCATTATCTCTTGGCCCACTTAATGTTCAGCCAAATTGCCAATGTCAGAACTGAAATAAAAATAAATAAATAAATAAAGCCAGGACCAAAAACAAAACAACAACAACAACAACAAAAATGCATTCAAATAAAATATGATAATGTGGCAGGCCAAATGATTAACCAGCAACAGAACAGTAGGGTGGCCGTTTGGTGGTCGCTTACGAGAATTAATGAATAATTATACCCGCAATCGATAATGTTCAAGTGAAAGCTTTTAACAACAACAAAACCCCTAATAGGCGAAAACGCACACACACACATTCGCATTCATTTTTATATAAACCATATTTAATTTGTTGAAAGCCAATAAATATTCATTTCGTACAAATATTAATACAGCTGCAATAACTTCGAGCGTGCACACAAAAATATGCTTATTTTTTGTGGAAATATATGTGAAAGGATTTTTAAATTGAAAAATAGAAGTAAAACATTTAAAAATTTTAAAATTATTGAAAAATATATAGGTTAATAATAGAGTTTCAATTTCAAAATGAGGCGTAATTTTCGTCTCAATCTGTCAAACTTTGAGAGATTGCAGAAATTATACGTGGGAGCTACCTCAGCCGATTTTCACCAATTTCAAGAGGGTTCCTCCTTGGGCCTTGAGCTGTGCAAAATTTCTACATTACAAGTATATACACAAAGACATAATACCCTGTGCCACATTTTGGCGCATAAAAATATTAATCAAAAAATCTGATTGATTGATGAGGTCCATAACCAACTCTGTGGCTATGTCCACAATCAAACTTGTCACATCTGGGGCTCGGAAAACCCAATAGTTATTATTGATAAGCCATTCCTTTATCAACGTGTAACTATTTGTGCGATCCTATGATCCAGCGATGTGATTGGACCTAACTAATTTGAAATTTCGGTTGGATATCTAATTACGTTTACTTATTTGTCTAGAGATCCTCGAATAAAATGTCCCGTAAAAAAGAAGAAGAAGAAAATTACTTTGAAAATCTATCTTCTCTTGGCCCTTGAAAAAATACTAGTTTGAAAATCTATCTTCTCTTGACCCTTCAAAAATATGTTTTCTCTTGGCCCTTGAAAAATATTCTCTCAATCTGTCTTCTCCTGGACCTATAGAACAGAAATCTGTCTTCTCTTGGACCTATAGAACAGAAATCTGTCTTCTCTTGGCCCTAGAGAAAATATTTCTTAAAAATCCACGCCTCTGTTGAACCTGAAAAAAATTTCTTTAAAAAGTCCACGCCTTGTGCTGGTCCTTGAAAGACATTCTTTAAAAAGGCCACGCCTTGTGCTGGTCCTTTAAAAACATTCTTTAAAAACTCCACGCCTTGTGCTGGTCCTTGAAAAACATTCTTTAAAATATCCACGCCTTGTGATGGTCCTTGGCCTGGTCCTTTTCAAAAATATTCTTTATAAAATCCACGCCTTGTGTTAGTCCTTTTCAAAAATATTCTTTATAAAATCCACGCCTTGTGTTAGTCCTTTTCAAAAATATTCTTTATAAAATCCACGCCTTGTGTTAGTCCTTTTCAAAAATATTCTTTATAAAATCCACGCCTTGTGTTAGTCCTTTTCAAAAATATTCTTTAAAAAATCCACGCCTTGTGTTAGTCCTTTTCAAAAATATTCTTTAAAAAATCCACGCCTTGTGTTAGTCCTTTTCAAAAATATTCTTTAAAAAATCCACGCCTTGTGTTAGTCCTTTTCAAAAATATTCTTTAAAAAATCCACGCCTTGTGTTAGTCCTTTTCAAAAATATTCTTTAAAAAATCCACGCCTTGTGTTAGTCCTTTTCAAAAATATTCTTTAAAAAATCCACGCCTTGTGTTGGTCCTTTTCAAAAATATTCTTTAAAAAATCTACGCCTCGTGTTGTTCCTTTTCAAAAATATTCTTTAAAAAATCTACGTCTCGTGTTGTTCATTTTCAAAAATATTCTTTAAAAATCAACGCCTCGTGTTTTCCTTTTCAAAAATATTCTTTAAAAAATCCACGCCTTGTGCTGGTCCTTGAAAAAATATTCTTTAAAAAATCCACGCCTTGTGCTGGTCCTTGAAAAAATATTCTTTAAAAACCCGGGTGTGTTAATACTTCATTCTTGAAAAAATCAAATTTGAATTTAAAAAAAAAATATTCTTTTCGCTTAGGTTCCATTGCCCCGATTTGTTCGTAATACCCGTAATATGAAATATTTAGTACATATATTTCAAGTACTCACTCATTTCCTTCTTTTTTCTCTTTTCAGTTTCAAACCCTGGTATTTGGAAGAATGTTCATCGACTCTGGCCACCACATACAGTTCAGGAACTCCCGGCCACGATAAGAGTGTTGCTACCGTTGATATGGATGGCCGCCTGAGACCCGATCACATTTGTACCGTTGAACATACTGGTACTTCGGCCTCCGCCCCCTTGGCTGCTGGTATATGCGCCTTAGCTCTGGAAGCTAACCCTAATTTAACTTGGCGTGATATGCAATATTTGGTGGTATACACCTCTCGCCCTGCACCCTTGGAGAAGGAATCTGGTTGGATGTTGAATGGTGTTAAACGCAAGTATTCACATAAATTCGGTTACGGTCTAATGGATGCTGGAGCTATGGTCTCATTGGCTGAACAATGGACTACCGTACCGCCGCAACATATTTGCAAATCTCGAGAAAATAATGAAGATCGTAAAATCGAAGGGACCTATGGTTACACTTTGGCCACTCATATGGATGTTAATGGTTGTGCTGGAACCATCAATGAAGTACGTTATTTGGAACATGTACAGTGCCGTATAACTCTGCGTTTCTTCCCTCGGGGTAATTTACGTATTTTACTTACCTCGCCTATGGGTACGACCAGTACTTTGTTGTTTGAGAGACCCAGAGATATAATCAAATCGAATTTCGATGATTGGCCATTCTTGAGTGTCCATTTCTGGGGTGAAAAGGCTGAGGGTAGATGGACGTTGCAAATTATCAATGGTGGTCGCCGTCGTGTCAATCAACCTGGCATCCTATCGAAATGGCAATTGATTTTCTATGGCACAGCTGTACAACCAATGCGTTTGAAGAGTGATCTGGTATCTCAACCCATCCGTGATCCGGTATATACATTTCCAACGGAATCGGATCTCGGACAACCCATAAATACCGATCAATTTAGTAGTTTTTTAAATTTCCAAAATCTCTACACCGGAGCTGGTTCTAATCCGGAACAGGCTGTTACCACTGTCGATGGTCATAATATACCCACACCCCAGCGACAAAATGTTATGGCCGATTCGAATAATAAATTGGTATTACATGATTGTGATCCTGAATGTGATTCGCAGGGTTGTTATGGTCGGGGACCGACCCAGTGTGTCGCCTGTAAACATTATCGTTTAGATAAGTGAGTATTTTTTGCAGAAAATTTCAAAAATATTTTCAAAATTTAATTTTTATACCTTTCTCTATTTAAAGCACCTGTGTCAGTCGCTGTCCTCCACGTTCATTCCCCAACCAAGGTGGCGTCTGCTGGCCTTGCCATGAATCTTGTGAAACCTGTGCCGGCGCTGGCCAAGATAGCTGCTTAACATGTGCCCCAGCCCATTTGCATGTAACCGACTTGGCTGTTTGCCTGCAGGTCTGCCCTGAAGGATATTATGAAAGTAAGTTGAAAAGTCTCTGAGAAAAATACAAAAGGAGAAAAAATAACTTTCATCTGTACATATTTATTTATTTTTTAATCTGCTCCTTCATTGTTTATTCATTCTTCTTCTTTTCTTTTTTGTTGCTCCAGATTATGACAACAAAACTTGTGTTCCCTGTGAAGCTAATTGTGGTTCATGTCAAGATCGTCCCGATTATTGTACATCATGTGAACATCATTTAGTGATGCATGAACACAAATGTTTCTCCTCGTGCCCGCTGCATACCTATGAAACGGAGGAATACAAGTAAGTACATGCTCTTCAGCATTTTTAATACTTATTTTTTTATTTTTTATATACTTGTATAAGTAGTTTTTCTTTTATATGAAATTATTTTTAATATCAAGTGTTGTGTGTGTATAGTTATGATGGTGGTAGTGTTTGAAATTTTATACAACATTAAACTCCTTTACCTTGACACTTTTTCCCCATCATCCTCATCATAATATTGCCAAGAGGAATTTGACGAAATACCACATAAAATACTTCCCAATCAGCTCACATATATATAACCTCAAAGTTAAATATGTCGTCAAGTGAAATGCAAAAGAAGATAACTTTATAATGTGGAATAATATTTTTGGTGGACCAACAGAGTCCATTTGAGCGTAGAATTTTTAAGGAATATTTTTTAAAGGTCTATACAGCGAGCTTTTTTAAAGAATATTTTATGAAATTTTGAAAAGGACCAACACAAGGCGTGGATTTTTCCTAAGAATATTTTTGAAAAGGACCAACAGAAGGCGTGGATTTTTCCTAAGAATATTTTTGAAAATGACCAACAGAAGGCGTGGATTTTTCTAAGAATATTTTTGAAAAGGACCAACAGAAGGCGTGGATTTTTCCTATGAATATTTTTGAAAATGACCAACAGAAGGCGTGGATTTTTCTAAGAATATTTTTGAAAATGACCAACAGAAGGCGTGGATTTTTCCTCAGAATATTTTTGAAAAGGACCAACAGCAGGCGTGGATTTTTCTAAGAATATTTTTGAAAATGACCAACAGAAGGCGTGGATTTTTCTAAGAATATTTTTGAAAATGACCAACAGAAGGCGTGGATTTTTCCTCAGAATATTTTTGAAAAGGACCAACAGCAGGCGTGGATTTTTCTAAGAATATTTTTGAAAAGGACCAACAGAAGGCGTGGATTTTTCTAAGAATATTTTTGAAAAGGACAAACAGAAGGTCCATCAGAGAGTAGATTTTTTGCAGAATATTTTTTCATTGTCCATAAGAGAGTAATTTTTTTACCGAATATTTATTTTCAAGGTACGTCAGAGAGTAGATTTTTTACCGAATATTTATTTTTCAAGGTCCGTCAGAGAGTAGATTTTTTGCAGAAAATTTTTTTTTCATTGTCCATCAGACAGTAGATTTTTTACAGAAAAATTGTTTCAAGGTTCATCAGAGCATAGATTCAGTTAATTTCAAATCATCACTAAAGTGTTCAAATTTTTGTTGCAAATATTTGATGTAAAATAATTTCTAAAATTCTATAAATTATATCAATTAACATATTACCATATTACCGTACGCACCTCACCAGTATTCGAAAAGCAGCGACCCTGTCCTCAAAGTAGAAGTTAGTGAAGTGTATCAGTATTAAAGTGGTGGGTACAACAAGTGCCTCATTAGTAAGTCTTTCTTTTTGTTGTCGTTGGCTCAACGTTTTGTCATTACTGTGGCACTAAATGCTGCGAAACATCATTCCACTTAATGTTTCGTCTCTTTTTCTTCATCAGCGTCGTCAGCATCAGCATCGTCATCATCATCTACTCAACCGAAATACTTGAGATAAAGTTTCATTGAAGCAGCAATACATGCCAAGCTTCCACTCCATATAGCCGTTTCTAAAGTGTTTGAATTTTTGCTTTCTTTTTCCTCTCATTTTCCCTCTCCACCTCAGTTTTTTTTATGACAACATTCTAATTACTATGAAAATGTTCACACTTCTTGTTGCAATGTCATGTTACACGTTAATGAGTGAGCACAAGAGCTGTTTTAGTTGTAGATATGGTGATACATGCATATGTATGTGTTGTGGTTGTGTCTTACATATTACATAACTATTATTATATCTACGATGAAATCTCTACCACTTGTCGAGGGTTAAGTAGTACCACAGGATAAATGTTTTTAGCAAAAAACAGGTGTTTATCTGTTGACAACATAGATTTGTTTGATGCAACAATTTTTGTTGTTGTGATACGTGATTGAACTGCAGATAAGATAAGAATATTATTTTGATATACAATTTTTGGCAGTGATTATCACGAATAGCTCGCAAAATATCGAATTTTAGAAGATCAATTTTTTTCGTGGGCTATCAGAACCGAGATTTTATAAAGACATTTTTTTGAAAGACTTACAGAGGTTTTTTAAGAATATTTTTTTGTCATGGTCAATCAGGGCGTAGATTATTTAAACAATATTTTTTTCAAGGTCCATCAGCGCGTAGATTTTTTAAAGAATATTTTTTTCAAGGTCCATTAGAGCGTAGATTTTTTAAAGAATATTTTTTCAAGATCCATCAGAGCGTATATTTTTTAAAGAATATTTTTTCAAGATCCATCAGAGCGTATATTTTTTAAAGAATATTTTTTCAAGATCCATCAGAGCGTATATTTTTTAAAGAATTTTTTTTCAATTTCCATCAGAGGGTAGATTTTTTAAAGAATATTTTTTTTTTTTCAATTTCCATCAGAGGGTAGATTTTTTAAAGGATATTTTTTTCTAGCTCCATCAAAGCGTAGATTGTTCAATGAATATTTTTGTTCAAGGTCCACCCCAAAAATGCTTATGTATTCTGTATTAAAACTTGATTCATCGAATCTTAATATATTCTGTATAAAATTTCGAATTGAAAACAGGAAATGTTCTCGTGTATGTGAGGTTTCACAGCATTACTCTTAAAAATTGCCAATATAGATCCAAGTTTTTATATAGTCCTTATATTTAGAGATCCCTCTAATTTCGTATAATTTCAATGTAACTGCCTCATTTTCCAATCTAATTATAATTGACATTTTGGGTTCTCATGTGCTAAAATTACTTCTTGGAGAACATTTTCCACGTTGGTCAATTTCTGCCATAAACCGCAAAATTCCTGAAAATGGTCAAATGGAAGGTAAAAGTTCTCCTTTTCACAGAAATTTATCAATAAAAGTCCACATTTTGATTCCAAGTCATAATTGTTATTTTTAAGATCCTAGGCGCATTTCCTACCCAATTTTTGCTTGCTTTGAGAAAAAAAAGCAAATTTCAGTTTAGTTCCAGATCTTGACAAAACCCCATAAAGGGTCCCAAGTGATTTTTAGATGGTTGAAAACCTTCTTGTAAATAAAATTCTAGGTTTTTTGACATAGTCTCAATATAAAGGCTCGCCACGTTTAAGGTCACATTTTTCCAGGCCGAATTGATTTTAATTCGACATTTTGAGTTCTCTGAGGACCTACCCTTCTTGTTGGAAAATGTTCTGCTGGAAAAAAATATTCATGTAGGTCAATTGCCCCCATATTCCCATTTTTGAAATGTCGTTTTCACGTGAATTTCGACGATCGTCTCTTCCTTACGAGCATTCATTAAGGCCTGAGAACAGGAATTAGTATTTTGGCTGAAATTCCAAACAGATCCGTGTTTCTACTTCAACCATATTTTTCCTCTCAAACAAAATGTGTTTCAATTAAATTCGTTAACTAATGATTTAAAAGTTACAAATCATATAGGTTTAATTTTTTTTTATTTTTTGATATGAGCTTCTTTGTTTTCTTATCTCTACATTAATTTGAATTATTATTTATTACTAAAATTATTTATTTTAATGTTCCCCTATTTACTCTTTTATATTTATTTTATATTTAATAGACATCAATCAAATATCAAAAGTCGTTGTCCTATTAGCAACAATTACCCTTTATCACATTTTAATCAATAGTCAAACACTATGTGTGCTATACAGACATGTCCACAGATATTCAATGGAATATAGAAATTCAATTATCTACAAGTGTGGCTGTCGATGACATGCCTTTTCTTCCATTTAAAATGAACAACATTGGAAATCGACAAAAAAGCATACAAAACTATTGGCAGTTAATTTATTTTCTCGATTTACATGGTAAACATAAACACTCACAAACAACACGAAAGTGAGTACTTCCTAGGAATAAATACCTAGTTAAAACTGAGGTTGTATTCAACCGACCATTTCTACCCATATGCGTTTTTTGGAGAAAAAAAATGAACGACTACAAATTTTCGTGGTTCCAAAGCCACCAACTCCAGTCAATCGGTCTACATAAATTACACATTACAGTGTCTTAACGCATTACCATTTTTCCCTGATAGCCGAAGCTGAAGCAAACAGTCAGTGATCACTGTCAATTGTAATTGACTTCATGTAAACAGTCAAGATATATTATATTGTATGTGTATCTCTGCCAGTATGTATATGTGTGTAAGTGAGTACTTGTAAAGGAATTACGTTTTTCGACCCGTATCAAGGAGTCGATTGGAAACAAGGGATGGTAAACCGTTCTTGTTGTTATGTTCGTATAAACGATGATACCCTGTATACATGCTGGAACTGCTTTTCATGTTAACTGATTTCCATCTTTTGTATGGACTCTGTCCATCATAGTTAATGGCTTCCCAATATATGTATGTATGTATGTACGTAGATGTTGTGCTGGACATTGAATTTTTGGTTGCAAGTTGAAGTTGATGGTCATTGCACTGAGAGTACACAAAACGCACACACACAGAGGCGACTTTTACCAACATCATTGTAGTAACGATTGATTTTGTTGGAAATTAAAATGTTGCACTGTGGTGTAAGTATCCGTAGTAAAAGTAACATTCCTTTTACTACGGATAATTTTCTCATAAAAAAATATTCTTTTAAAAATCCACACTTTCTCTTCACCTGCAGCAAATATTAAAAACCTTCTTCTATCCAGCTTTGCTCCTTGAAAAATACCTCTCTTAAAAATCGACTCTTGTGGCTATGATTAATAACTGTCTGGCGTCTTCATATGTCTGTCCAGTTATTATAATTTTAACTCTGATTTTCCTATTATTTTAGTCCTGCTTGATTTAAGCCAAATCACCTAAAATAAATAATTTTGAGAGGAACAAGAAATGCTGGGTCAAGATTCGAAGACGAAATATACAATACCTCCAAGGCTAAATAATTTTCAAAACTTGATAATGATATTTCCAAAAATAAAAGCAATCACATAATTAGTAATAAATTAACTTATTTAGTTAATATTTTGACTATTTTTTCCAGGTCAGCAGTGACTTATTTTATTTTGTATGATAAGTTTGTTTTTTCTTTTCAAACTTACTAATGAAATATTAGAAAAATTAGGTTGATCTACAATGCCGATATTTGGATTTAATTGGTCCCCACCAATTCTTAGTTTCAAATTTCGACGATTTTCAACCGTTCCAGTCGGTTCAAAATATACCTGTGTTGTTATAGACTTAAAACTTTGCATACATGTATTTGAAGACTTAAAGAAGAAGAAAATAAATACACAAAGTTCTGTTGTGGTGGTCTTGATTTTTTGTAAATAAAGAAAAGTTCTTTTTTTCGACTTTTTTACAAATAGCTAATTTTGGGGACAAAATCCAAACTGAAAAATAGTGAACCCAGATTCCTTTCTTGGGAGAACATGATCTATACCTTGTAAAGATAATAGCCTAATATTGGATTTATAAATATTGAAAGTGTTGACCATTTGTGGGGGAGGTACCAGATTAAGGCGCCCAATGGGTCCCATCTTCGGACTTGATCTAGGCTTAGTAAAGACAGAACATTCCATTCCATTTATAAATATTGAAAATGTCGACCCTTTGTGGGGATGTACCAGAAGGTGTGGACCATTGGGTTCTATCTTCCTACTTAACCCTTTGAGCCCCAAATTGTTTTCCGCTATTTTAGGACAAATTTTTGTTCACAGATTTAATGAAACTATCCTAAATAGGATATGCACAAAATATGGCGTCGCTACATCCTTCCATTCGGGAGTTACAGTACATTCTTTCGGAAAAATTAAAGTCCAATATCAAGAAAACCAAATTTAAAATCGACAGAAAAATCATTTTAAATAACTCTCTATCTTAATTTTTACAAGAATCAAAAATAAATCTGATGGCAGAATTCATAAAATTTGAATACGAAGCGATTTAAATAATTTGGACTGTATACCCAAATTAGTACTGTACACAAATTTACCCTCTTCTCTATATTGAAAAGCTCATAACTTTACCACAATTTTGATTTTTTTCTTTTGATACGTGTCGTCCATAATCAGGTCTTTACATATGAAATCCAACTAATATATATATACTAGCTGCATATTAAATATAAGCTTTAAAACATTTTGTTGCCTGTGGGCAACATTGAGCCACAAAGGGTCATTGTAGGGTTGGTAAATATAATACGTTGTGAAAAGTTTTGGTTCAATGCGGACATTCAAATTTTTGAGGGAGGTACCAGAAAGATTGGGCCACTGGGTCTCGTCTTCCTACTTGATCTAGATAATAGATTGTGCAAGGCTTAGTTCACATCGATCATTCCATTCGCCCAATATTAATTTAAAAATATTGAAAATTTTTGATCCTTTGTGGGAGAGATACCAGAAGGAGTGGACCAATGGATTCCATCTATCTAGGCTTGGTAAAGATAATAGGTTGGAAGAAGTTTTCAAATCGGATAGTCCGTTCGCTTGATATTAAAAAAAATAATCCATAAGTGTGGATTTTGTAAAAAAACAATTCAAACACCCAATGACCCATAAGCGTGGATTTTTTAGGTAAATTTTTTCAACCACATATTGACCCATATTCGTGAATTTGTAAGGATTTTTTTCATCATTTAAATACAATTTTTTCGACCACTGATTGACCCATAAGCATGGATTTGTTAAATATTTTTTTTAACCAACTTTTTGACCCATAAGTGTGGATTTTTCATACACCAATGGATAACCTTGGCTTTTCTAATTACTTTTCTTCAATCACCTATTGATCCATAAGCGTGAATTTCGTAAAGAATTTTTTTCAACCAACCTTTTGACCCACAAGTGCGGATTTTTCATCCTCCTATGGATAGCCTTGGCTTTTCTAAGGATTTTTTTTCAACCAGCTATTGATCCATAAGCGTGAATTTCGTAAAGGATTTTGTTCAGCACCCATTGTCCCATAATCGTAGATTTTCTACAGAATTTTTTCCATCCACCTATGACAGGTACCAACAAATATTGAACAATATTCTCTATCTTCGAATTTGATTTACGTTTCAAGGACAATTTTGCATAAATCGATTACTGCTCTAGAAAATTATCATGTGACGCCCAGTCAAACGGATATTCAGTCGACTTGTTTCTTGGACCCTTAAAATCAATATTTTGGTTAGGCATATTTGTATAAAAAAAGGCTCCAAAAACTGTTTCAAATTGCATCATTTGAAACTCTGAGACTCTGAAATGAGCATGCTTTTAAAATTGTTGTCACCATTTCTTATTAATTTTTCATTCTGTTAATTAGACCCTGAGTCGATGTTTTACCACCCCCATTCTCCGTTTCAAAAAAATCGATTGTTTTTATTCAATGAGTTTTATTCAGCTTCTACAGATATAAATTATGTTGGGAGCAATAATCGGTAGGATTCAGTCGATTTTCAACATATATGGCTATCATATGAACTTATTTAAATCATGTCGGCTAAAAAATATAACGTTTTCAAAAAAAAAAAAAACTTATCAAAGTTTGGTAATTTGGTTTCAGATGTTTCAGTGAGCGGAAATCATAGGAACCGCCAAAAAGGAATAAATTTCGTTTAGTTACAAAATTTTATGAAATTTTAGACGAAGATGGGGTTCTGGGTCAACAGTATCGGTCAATATGGAGGAGGTCAAATAAACTAATACAGATTTGCATAAAGTTCGCAGCTGGCATCAGTTTTGGCAATGTCCACCTATATCGTTTGGCTCTCAAATACAATTTTTATTTTTATTCTCCAGGAATTTAACAATTTATCTCTCTTATCCAATGTCTTCCCATTGACAGGCATTTGATTGAATCCCTTTTGCATACCTACAATATTTGAAAAGTTTCACATACACTCACACACATCTGCAACCATGTGACAAAGAACGACGAGTGCATTTGATTGACATTTTGTTTTATAAGTTTTGACATGTAATTTTGGTAAATATGTCACAATTATACAAAAGGCAATAAATTTTATTACTATATGCCATGATCTGATCATGAAGGTAGAGGAAATTAGGAAAAAAATCATATTTTGGATTAAACAAGATTATTAAAAATAATAAGGAGAGTAAAAGGAGTTACATTTTATATAAATTTAATTTATTATGAAAATAAAAAAATCCTTATAGAATTTTAATTTGGCATTTGTTTTGTTCCCTGAGAAAAAAAAAATAACAATATCTTATTTTGAATAATTTTGTGGTGTATTCTGTGTTCGTTTAAGAACAATGCAAACTTTTGCTAAAACATTCAATACAACACACATACACTCCTCGTATATCTATGTCTAATTGTGTTTATACTTTTGACGAAAGGAAATTCGTTTAATGCAAATAAAGGAAATTCGTGATGAGCTGAACGTATACAGGATGTTAACATTTTCTATATACATACATATGTGAAAACTTTGAAAATTTTGACATCCTTATTTTATCTCTAATTAGCATAATATTTGTATTGTTGTGGTTATGGCAGAGAATATTAATTTCCAAATATATTCAAAAATATCAACAATAGTCAAGGAGATGAACATGATGGTGGTTACGCATGATTCCATGGAATTATATCCGAAAAATATGAATATGATTTTGACTACTATAAACAATAAGAAAATTAGTATTTAAAATATTTAATGGTGCAAGGAAATTATAAGTTTTGCAAATCTATACAAATTGGGAAAATAATATATAGATCGGTATATAATATGACATACAATATTAAAAATGTCAGCGAAGTGATCTTATGTATGAAACCCATTTGTTTCTACACTCAATGTTATGAAGAGTTATAGAAATTTTTTTAATTTTTAAAAAATATTTAGATATATATTTCAATTTAAATGATTTTTAAAACATTTAATAAATTTCTTAAACATAACAAAAACAATTTTGTATATGTTTTATATTTATTAAATATTCTTCAAATATGTATGAAATGTTATAAGGGTGGATTTGTTAAATAATTTTTTTTCTATCACCTATTGACCCATAAGCTTGGATTTTTTAAAGATGTTTTTCTACCACCTATTGACGCTTAAGGGTGGTGGATAAAATATTTTTTCCGAAAATAATTATTATTTAAAAATATTGTTTTTTAAATATATTAAGTTTTTATTTTATTTTAGCGATACTTATTAAACTATTTTTATATCTGTTGTCCATTGTTTTGGCTCATGTCCCTTGAGAATTTTAAAAAAATCACCTTCCGCAGTTGATGAAAACATTTAATGGGTTAATAAAACTTCATCAAAAAGCAAACACCAAATCAAATTTTCTATACAAATATTTGTTTAAGTTTAGTTTATTTATTTTGCATACAAAACAATACATACACAAAAAAATAACACAAAACTTCAATCCAATTAAATTCATGTTAAATGAATATTTAAATTGACAGTTTGTTTAGTAATTTATACAGCCACTGTTACTTTTTTATTTATTCATTTATTTTTTATCATATTCTAAATTTTTTAATAATATATTTTATCAACAAGCCTCCAGTCAGATTTAGATAAGTTTTTAACAGCTATATTAAATAAATATTTATGTTTAACTACTCTAAAGTTTTTAATAAATGTTTGAATTCATAAATGCAAATATGCGTATGTTTTTGTTTTTTTAATTTAATCCATAATTAATTGTTTCATATATGTATGTGTGGGTATTCCACATCGTATTAGTTAGCATCTATCATATCACCGACCACTTATATTATAAATGGTTTAATTAAAATTCGAAAAATGTTTTTTTCAACGCTTTTCATAAAATTTGTTATTGATGACTGAATGAATATTTAAACATTTTGGTGACATAGACACAAAAAAATACAGCTTTTTGGTCATAATGCTAATACTAGAAGCTAAAAGGCTTAACTTTGAATTTGTTATTATAATTTTTTTTCGTAGAATATAAAATCGTTTAAATTTGAATTAAAAAGAACATATAAATTAAAATAATAAAGAGGTGAGGAATATTAAATTCATTTAAACCACCTATTGACCCATGAGCGTGGGACTTTTTTAAATATTTTTTTTCAACCACCTATTGACCCATAATCGTGGATTTTTTTAATTTTTTTTCAACCACCTATTGACCTATAAGCGTGGATTTTTTAAATATTTATTCAACCACCTATTGACCCATAAGCGTGGACGTGGATAAGCGTGGATTTTTAAAGAAATTTTTTCAACCACCTATTGACCCATAAGCGTGGATTTTTTAAATAATCCATAGGCGTGGATTTTTTAAATAATCCATAGGCGTGGATTTTTTAAATAATCCATAGGCGTGGATTTTTTAAATAAAATTTTTCAACCACGTATTGACCCATAAACGTAGATTTTTCAAATAAATTTTTCAACCACCTATTGACCCATAAACGTTGATTTTTTAAATACATTTTTTAAATACCTTTTGACCCATAAGCGTGGATTTTTTAAATAATTTTTTTCAACCACCTATTGACCCATAAGCGTGGATTTTTTAAATAAATTTTTTCAACCACCTATTGACCCATAAGCGTGGATTTTTTAAATACATTTTTTTCAACCACCTATTGACCCATAAGCGTGGATTTTTTTAATAATTTTTTTTAACCACCTACTGACCCATAAGCGTGGATTTTTTAAATACAATTTTTCAACCACCTATTGACCCATAAGCGTGGATTTTTTAAATAATTTTTTTTTTACAACCATCTATTGACCCATAAGCGTGGATTTTTTTAAATAAAATTTTTCAACCACCTATTGACCCATAAGCGTGGATTTTTTAAATACAATTTTTCAACCACCTATTGACCCATAAGCATGGATTTTTTAAATACAATTTTTCAACCACCTATTGACCCATAAGCGTGGTTTTTTTAAATAAATTTTTTCAACCACCTATTGACCCATAAGCGTGGATTTTTTAAATAAATTTTTTCAACCACCTATTGACCCATAAATGTGGAGTTTTAAATCATATTTTCCACCATCTATTGACCCATAAATACGTAATTTTAAATATTTTTTTCTCAACGACCTTCAGAACCATAAGCTTGGATGTTTAAAATAATTTTCTTCAACCCCCTTCAGAACCATAAGCTTGGATGTTTAAAATAATTTTCATCAACCCCCTTCAGAACCATAATCTTAAATTATTTCAAGATTTCATTTAAGCCCCAATGTATCCATATTTCAAAAGGATAAATAACTCGCCTATTTATTGATTTTTAATAGAAAAATTAATTGATATCAAATATGTATTTGCCAATAAATTTAGTTAGTTATTAGGTAAATTGTCTAAGAAAATATTAATTTTATGTATTTACCAAACCACCTTTCAATCACATTGTTTTGACACCTCACAACTCTTTGCAGCAGTAATGAATTACAAAGTTGCATATTTATTTATCATAGACAACCACTAAAACTTTGTATATTCTTCAAGAAAATAGACAACTTTTTCAATATATCAACAACAACAACATGAACAAAAACAGCAATAACTAACTTTGATAACGCCAATGGTTTTCACTAAATACCATTACCACCATAATTGAATTTTTTTAGTCAGGTTTCGCCCACTTATGTTGTTGTTTTTTTCTTTTCTATTTTTACTTTTCACATACGTACATGACCTAGTCTAAAAGCACACATAAACATGCATACACATGTGCGTCAAAGACATCAAAGAAATGTTGCCAGCCATGTTGGAGAATGTGTATTTGTGTTTGTCTATCGTCCTTGTTGTATTTATGAGTTGTGCAAGAGGAAACGGAAATGAAAGAGCAAATATTTTAGTCCTTTGTGTATTATGTACGTATGTGTATAAATGTGTATGTGTGTGTTTGTCTATTAATAAACAACTATATAACTCAGTTTATTTAATAATATTAAATTATAATGTGTTTGTTGTAATAGTTTTCTGTACATCTAAGGCGTGTCACATAATATACGAACACTCTCGGTATACCTTTAGGCAATATGGTCTCGAGGAAAATTGTAATACGAACGATGTGGGATACAATTTCATCTAAAAATAGGTTGTGCATATCCTATTTAGGATAGTTGCATTAAATCTGTGAACAGAAATTTGTTCTAAGATTGTGGAAAAAATTCGGGGCTCAAAGGGTTAATTAAACACATGCCTCTTTATAGTCATTGAAAAATTATTTAATTAAATACATGCCTTATTATAGCGCTAGAAAAAATTTTAAATATCAACGCCTATGATTAGACCTTGGAAAATATTTTTAAGCCAGTGAGCGGAGCAGTATAGTCAGACGGGGCCGACCATACGAAACTCTACACAACTAGCACGAATGTTTATTCCAAGCCTGGGCAATATTTCGTGATAGCTGCACCCTCTTGCCCGATAAGAGGTCAACAGCACCTCTTCCTTGCACTGACATATTTTTCGAATAGTACTAATATTCAGTACAGAACTTCTAACTTACTTGTCGAGGTTCCTCTCACCGAGGGTTGTGTTGTGATGTTCGGCTTATAATTGTGGATTCAAAAAAAATTAAGTTTTTGACTTCATAATTGGAACCTCATGGAAATTTTCAAAGCGATCAACGCTATATTTCCGACCTCTTGTGTTAATGGGTTACTAAAAATTAAGTTTTTGACTTCATCCCAAAATTATAGGCGTTGTCCTAGACCATAATTGGAACCTCATGGAAATGAGCAATCAGCGTTATATTTCCGACCTCTTGTGTTAATGGGTTACTAAATAATATATGAGTACGTAAGCACCTGTAAATATTTAAGTGTATCTCCTACATCCGAGTTCATATCAATTTGGTATCAATTTAAATGTCAACCATTCCTCTGGGATATATTCTCAACTCCTCTGGTCTCTATCCTTCAGGGGTAAATATATACGCCATAGAATACAAATTTTGTAATTTTTCACATAAAAGTCAGGGTCAATTTAAATCGCTAAATATTGATCGATATTTATCCAAACAGGCATTCTTATTCTTTTGCCCGAACCCCTTCTCCATGTAAAATTTCGCTATGTTCGGGCCATAATTGAGTGCTTTGGAGCAACCAGAAAATCAGACAAAAAATAAGTATTTGGTCCATTTCATCCCCTAAATATTAACCGATCTTTACCAAAACCAATAGGGGTCTTAATTGGGCAGAACCCATCCTACATGCAAAGTTTTGTGAAGATTAGTACATAACTGAGGCCTGTATCGTGTTTACAAATTATAATGGACAGACGGACGGACACACATGTGTACATCGACTCAACTAGTCAAGATATGACGATCGGTATACTTAAAGGTGGGTCTAGGACCAATATTTCGCGGCGTTACAAACTCTTGGGGCTGCACAAAGCTATAATACCCTGACAACATAGTTGTTTTGAGTATAAAAATCCACGCCTATCATTAGACCTTGGGAAAATATTTTTAACAAATCCAGGCCTATCTTGAAAATACCTTGAAAAATATTTTAAAAAATCCACTCCCATAATTCTATTTATATTCATATATATATATATATATATATATAGCATATTTAAAACAAAATCAACTTCTCAACCCCTTTCCCCGATGTCTGAGTTTCCTAAAAAAACATGCCTTAGATTTTTTTCAAACCATATGTGCGAGATGGCAATCAAAATCCACTTTCAAGTGAATCTCATTATAAAAAATAATTGTACCTAACATACTTGAAATACTGAGAATGTTTGAACATATCTTCAAATTCAAACGGTTAAATGCATACATACACATATATATGTTTGTGTACATATTACCCCATACATATATATTGGCAATTGACACTTGAAGTATTTACGACAAACCAACATCATTGTCAATAATATCAGCCGGGTAGTAGCATCGGTATCCCCATCATCAGCGTGATTTTTTTTCACAGTAAATTTATGTTTGCAACAGCGAATTTTTTCATTTTGTACTACCGGGAAGTGTAGCTGATACGGTTGCTTGGCTGGCCGGTTGGCACTGTATATCATTAATTGAATAGGAAATTAATGTGATGGCGTTACTGTTGTTGTTGCTGCACCACCAGCAACACGGAAATCTACAGCCTATTATTGCGCTGATTCCATATCTATTGAAAATTGTTAAAATGAATGTATGTCTATATAGAGTATGTGTGTGCCACGTTTCAAATGTGATTTAATGAAATCCCAGCTTCATTCATTGTTTTGAAAGCACTTCATTTTCGCACAAGTGCAAAAGATTCATGGCGCTACATCTCCCACATTTTGTTATTGTGTGGGAAAGAGGGCCTTCAGCATGACATTATTAATATTATTAAGGAGATTTTTTTTTTTGTGAAATTTTATAATGTTTTAAGTATTTTAACATTGTGCGAGCAATGATGAGTGTTTGATTCTCAGTCGTCATTATTTTGTGAGCATCTATGCTGCCTATAGATTATCATAATTTGAAGGATAAATGTATATGAATAATTAATCAAATCTCCTTGGAGGGATGAAATATGATTTGAAAAAAAAATATTGATTGAATGATTAGAAATCTGTAGTGCTATTGAAAATGATGGATAGAAAATATTTTTAATTGGGAACTTAATTTTGCATATGTTGTTTTTTAATTGATGTAAATGTGGAATTGCTGATATGTAGGAATGTGTGTTCTTGAAGCTTTTCTCAAGTGTGCTGTAAGCAGGGACCTGATTCAGTGGGCTGTGCAAAACTTTGTCCCAATCGGACAAATATTGGGAGTTGGGTGTATCATTTACATAAAATCGGACGAAACTATATATGGGAGCTATATCTAAATCTGAACCGATTTTCTCCAATTTCAATAGAGTTCGTCCTTGGGCCAAATAAGTGAACTGTGCCAAATTTCATCCAAATCGAATGATACGACGAACGGATGGACATGCGTAAATCGACTCAGAAAGTGATTCTATGCATATTCTCAAAAGGAACCATGGATCTATCTCGATTCCTTTTGCCTGTTACAAACATATGCACAAAGACATAATACCCTGTACCACAGTGTAGTGAAGGGTATACAAAATGATATGTCTGAGTCCATGCGTATTTCTACATGTGTACGGTCTCAGGCGGACATGAAGAAGTCAGATAACTAAATTAATGCACATTTTCAAAAAAATATTTAAAAATATGTTTTCGAGCTCCAAACATAGACATGGATTTTTTTAAAAATATTTTTCAAACCCTAAACATAGACGTGTATTTTTTAAAATATTTTTTAGGTCATATTTTTAAATATTTGTTCAAGCTCCACGCATATTCGTGGATTTTTATACCCTCAGCCTTATGGCTAATGAGGACATATACACTTTGATACGGTGGAAATGTGCCTCATTGAAATATTAGTTTTGGACCCCATGCTTCTTTGGACCAAATCCGTTTCAGAAAATTTGGAGTCGATTTACAATTAGAAGATGGAACCCATTAGTTCACTCCTTCTGGCACAACCTATTATCTTTACGAAGCCTAAGTCCGAAGTTTGGACCCGTCTGCCCTCTGGTACCTCCTCCCAAAAAGGTCAATATTAAATTAATTTGTAAATTTTATTTGAAAACCCGAATTAATCAACATTACATCTGAAACATTGGACAGAACTAAATTAAAAAAAAAAACACTAATCGGTACACGATTTTATATAGCTCCATTGTTATATGTTCCGCCCATATATACTATCTTATAAGCCGGAACCGTTCAAAGTTGATCCCTCCCAAACTCGTTTTATCTCTTATTTGGCATGTAAACATCCTTCCATCACAATTTTTTATTTCCTCTGACAAAAGATAACATTCAAGCATTTCATTCTTAAAAAATTTTTTTGCAACCTACTTTTAGGCTCGCTGAAAACTTTCATTATCACCTGTCATATGCAGGCCCATTTCAACGAAAAAGAGTGTCTTAAAGGCTTAAAAACACTACACCCATCATTTTACCATTTCAAGTTGTATTTTTTTCTATACGTCTCTCTGCTACATATTCTCAACCTATTGCTTTATCTACATTCATGCGTTTTTCTCTCTTCTTTTCTTTTTTTACAGCTGTGCTCCATGCCATTCATCTTGTGCCACATGCAATGGGTCCGCCGAATCACAATGCATCACTTGTCGTTCCGGCCGTTTTGCCCACGATGGTAAATGTTTGAATAGTTGCCCCGATGGTTACTATGCCGATAAAAAACGTCAAGAATGTGTTGCCTGTCCAACGGGCTGCGCCACATGTACCACCAATGGTTTTTGTCTTACATGCCAAGACAACTGGACGCGCAATAAAAAAGGCAAATGTATTATCACTGGCAGTGAAAATTGCGATGAATGTGAGTATGAATTTGAATTTTTTTCGTATACGAGTATCCTGCCATCGCCACCCAAACGCAGAAATGTGTGGGTGTGCGTTGGGAACATGCATGTGAAAAGCATTTATTAGTGAAGTTGTGTGAGTGTGTGTGTGTGAAAGAGTGGGTGGGAGCTAAAAGGACTTATTGTCTGTTCTTGGGTGTTATGTTTTGTTTTGCTTGCTTTCCATATTACTGACCACCACTGCAGAAAGAGAAAAAAACTGCCAGCCAAGTTATGTTCACAAATGTGCGTGGTGTACTCAAAAGTCTATACATTTCTTGTTTGTCCTCTAGGTGTCAGGATATTGTAGTTTGAGGTTTCCTTTTGTGATTTATGGAGAGTGATTGTTTACCAGTTTTTTTCTTGCTGGTGCTTTCATTTTGCTGCGGGTAAATGGACTTTTTATTATGATGAAGTGGCAAACGAAACGAAAAACATGCCAATGGGCGAGATATGGAACATAAAATTGCTTTGTGGAGACATTGTACATAAAATGTAAAAAGACAATTTAAATGGTCCTACAAAACAGCTGTTTTATGGCTGCACCTGTTTTTCGCTTAAAAAGGCAGGCAATTTAAAATTTGTTTACCGAAAAAAATTGTACAGCCCCTAAATATTTATACGTTAAATTAAGATTTTTAAAACGCCAAAAAATATGCTATACCATTTAAAATAAAAAAATAACACATTTTACAAATGGGCTTGGTTTTTTATTGTTGTCATTAAAAATTAGTCATTGCTTCACCTTTTCCAAAAGTTCATTTAGGACTAACTGCATAGCCCCTAAACATATGTTGGTCTAATCAAGCTATTTAATCTCCACAAAGTAAGCAATACATTTTAAAATGAAAAATAAGTTATTTCTTTATGCAAAAGCATTTTGCTTGCAGTGACATCGTTGAGCATTAAGTGGCTATAAATATTCGCCGTAATATTGTAAACCCCTTTGTAGTTATTACTTGGGGGCGGAACCACCCATAACACAATATTTTTAAAATTTATTAAAATACGCCCTCGAGGTAGTTAATTGAGATTTTGAGATATAATTGTGTGGAGTTGTTTAAAAAAACAGTAAGGAAAGTTCAAAAGTCGGACGGGGCCGACTATATGATACCCTTCACCACTATGGGTACATACAACAGGCGCTAATATATACAATATGCTGGAAATAGAACAGACAACATCTTTAGATGTTTCCAAAAGTTAAGACACATCATTCTAGCCAATCGGAAAATTTATAGGAGATTGGTGCACCTTTTACATTAAATCAGACGAAAATATATATCTAAATCTGAACCGATTTTCACGAAACATAACATCATTCGACTCTTAATTCAGTAAGCTATGCAAAATTTCGTGCAAATCGAAAGATACATAGGGACTTCGGTTTGCCATTTGTCTTAAATCGGACGAAAATATTTGTGTGGAGCTATGTCTAAATAAGAACCGATTTTCACAAAACTTAACACACATCATTCTAGAGTTAAATTAATAAGCTGTGCCAAATTTCGTGCACATGGAAAGATATATAGAGTGCACCATTTACCTTAAATCGGACGAAAATATATATGGGAGCTATATCTATATAAGATCCGATTTTCACGAAAATTAGCACCCTAGGCTTAATTCAATACGCTATGCTAAATTTCAAGCAAATCGACATATATTTAGGGACTTTGGTGCAGGGAGCTATATCTAAATAAGAAGATGTTCACGAAAATTAGAACACGTCATTCTAGACTTAATTAAGAACGCTATGCCAAAATTCGTGCAAATCGAATGATTTTCAGGGACTTTGGTGCACCATTTACCTTAAATCGGACGAAACTATATATCGAAACCTGAAGCGATTTTTCCCAAATTCAATAGGGTTCGTCCTTAGGCCAATTCAAATCAAAAATGCGACCTGTACTTTGTTTACAATTTAACATCAACAGACGGACGGACGGACAGACATGCATAAATCGACTCAGAAAGTGATTCAAAAGGAACCATAGGTCTATCTCGATTATTTTTGCCTGTTACAAACATAATGTGGTAAAGGATATAAAAAATGGAATAGGCTTGGAAAAGGGTTCCCCCAAAGGAAATCAAAACTATTTAAATTTGAAAATGTTTGAAAATATATTTTTATCCGAGTGTGGTTATTCCACCTAACAAATGTCCCCCTCACTTTTAGATTAGAAGGCCAACCTAAGTTACAAAGCAATTATCCATTGACATTTGTACTCCCACACACACACATGCATACACTCACACTAACTAACTATGCAAATTCGCATATAAATTTTGAAATATCCTTTAATTTGCTTTTCGTTAATATCACCGACTTTTGTATGACTCACTCACTCACCATCTCTCTCTCCCACTCTTCTTCTTATCTGTTATAATTTCAGCTGAATATTACGATAACAACCATTGTCATCCATGCCATAGCACTTGCGAGACATGTGATGGGCCCACCGAATCGAATTGCTTAAGTTGCCCCCAGAGTCTACTGTTGCAGAATAATCACTGTGTGAGCACTTGCGATGATGGCTACTACATGGAGGCCGGCGTTTGTGCCAAATGTTTGCATACCTGTACCCAATGTGTGTCACGAATGAATTGCACGGCATGTGCCAAAGGATTACAGCTACAAAGTGGCGAATGCCGTACCACCTGTGCTGATGGGTAATTATACACAAAAATATGAATTGCATTTTAAGTTTCTTTCTCTTCAATGAAATGAAATCCTGTGTGTGTACCGGGCAGGACATAATAGTAGTAATCGACATACATACGTACGTTTCACAACACAACTGTTCATGAACTGCTGTTGCAGTTGCTGGAAAATGAAAATGTTTCCTTGTCATTGCAATATTGGCAAAGCAATAAAAATGGTGTGACACATAATTATAATTTGTTTCTGAAATGAATGGCTTTGGCCCGATGTGGCTGGTTGAGGATAATGCACTGGACATCATCAAAATGAATGTGGATTTATGAAAGGAAGAACAGTGTTGCCGTTTTGGGGCGTAGTTTGATCAAGTATATTGGTCGGATTTTAAGGGTAATTTACAATCAAGGAAAAAATATTTTTTTCAAGGGTCAAATTTTCTAGGTTCAAGAATAGGCTTGATTTTAAAAAAAAGGGTCAATAAAAGGCGTGGATTTTTTAAAAAATATATTTTCAAGTACTATCAAAGGCGTGGATTTTTTAAATACTATTTTTTCAACTAATAAAAAAATATATTTTTTAACTATTATCATAGGCGTGCATTAAAAAAATATATTTTTTTACCAATTATCGTAGGCGTGGATTAAAAAAATATTTTTTTACCAATTATCGTAGGCGTGGATTAAAAAAAATATTTTTTCTAGTACTATCAAAGGCGTGGATTAACAAAATATTTTTTTTTACCAATTATCGTAGGTGTGGATTAAAAAAAATATTTTTTCAACTATTATCATAGGCGTGGATTAAAAAAAAATATGTTTAGGGTCTATCAATAGGCGTGGATTAAAAAAACAGATTTTTTCTAGTACTATCAAAGGCGTGGATTTTTTAAATAATATTTTTTCAATTATTATCGTAGGCGTGGATTAAAAAATATTTTTTCAATTATTATCGTAGGCGTGGATTAAAAAATATTTTTTCAATTATTATCGTAGGCGTGGATTAAAAAATATTTTTTCAATTATTATCGTAGGCGTGGATTAAAAAATATTTTTTTAACTACTATCATAGGCGTGGATTAAAAAAAATATTTTTTTTAACTACTATCATAGGCGTGGATTAAAAAATATATAACTATTACTATAGGCGTGGATTAAAAAAAATATAACTATTACTATAGGCGTGGATTAAAAAAAATATTTTTTTTACTATTATCATAGGCGTGGATTAAAAAATATATTTTTTTCAACTATTATCATAGGCGTGGATTAAAAAAAATATTTTTTTAACTATTATCATAGGCGTGGATTAAAAAATATATTTTTTTCAACTATTATCATAGGCGTGGATTAAAAAATATATTTTTTCAACTATTACTATAGGCGTGGATTAAAATAATATATTTTTTCAACTACTATCATAGGCGTGGTATTCACATGTCTCGTGAACATCGTAGGCGTGGATTAAAAAAAAATATTTTTTCAACTACTATCATAGGCGTGGTATTCACATGTCTCGTGAACATCGTAGGCGTGGATTAAAAAAAAAATATTTTTTCAACAATTATCACAGGCGTGGATTAAAAAAATTATTTTTTCAACAATTATCATAGGCGTGGATTAAAAAAATATTTTTTCAACTTCTATCATAGGCGTGGTATTCACATGTCTCGTGTCTATTTTTTCCTATGATTTCAAATTTAGTCGATCAATTAGTACATAAAGCGGCAACACTGAACTGGCAATAAACTTTAATTTCAATATTTCCATTTGACAGTACTTTAAATTCCATAAGCACTTGACCATGGCTAATGGCCACTATTCGTTTTATTAGCATAATTTCATATTATTTTATTGGGGTCTGGAAAAACAATGTGAAAGAAGGGTGGCGCAACAACAAACGAAGAGAAAACTTTAACAGCCATGCTATCGCCAACATTTTTTATATGACAATTCATTTCATATTTTCTTTTTTTTCAAATTTGTATTTCAACAGAGTTACAATTTGTTCTGCACAGAGTAGTAGTAGTAGTGGCGGAAAAGGATGAAGTTTTGTTTTCTCTCGAAAAATTACAAACTTTTGTTTTATTTTCTTCGAACTTCTATTGTTAACTTTTTTCATGCCCTTTCAATTTGTTTCTTTTCCCGTTACAGCTATTACAGTGACCGTGGCACTTGTGCCAAGTGTTATCTCAGTTGTCATACCTGCAGTGGTCCACGTCGTGATCAATGCGTACAATGTCCCAGTGGCTGGCAGTTAGCGGGCGGTGAATGTCATCCTGAATGTCCTGAAGGTTTCTACAAGTCAGAGTTTGGTTGTCAAAAGTGTCATCATTATTGTAAAACTTGTAACGGTAAGTTATAAAGTCGGCTATGGTTACCTATACAGAGAAAACATGAATCAAAAAATATGGTGGCAATGTGTGTGGTATCTTGCAATTTATTACAGTTTAGTACTGCAAAATAAAACCAAACAAAAAATTGCAGGTGTCAGATTTGTAAACCTTCTTGACTCTCCACTCTATTTGTGGGAGTATAACGAGCATTCATCACCCAGAGGTGAAATACTGTCAATAACTTTTTCTTTTTAAAAAAAAAAGTGTGAATTGACATTTAATGGGAAGTTCTGAGATTTTTTATGGTTAAAATTTGTTCAATGTCTCCATCACATGCCTTGTTGTTTATGTGCTTGTTAAGATATATTTTTAAATATATTATAGTTATTTGTTGTAGTAAATCGTTTTTCGCAAGTGAAGCGAAAACATATAATGCATACTTTTAGGGTTATGTTAAATAGTAAATGTTTGGCATACTTTGTGGGGATGAGAGTAGACTATAAAAATACAAGGTTTTTATATACTGACATAAAATCATGTTTATATAATAATTTGTGTAAAAAAGGTTATAAATTTCTACAAGTCTATAAAGAAGTTGTATTCTTAATAGTAATAGGAATTTTATATATATTTTTTAAATATCAAAGTTTTATGGTTTCTTATATAGTTGTTATAGCAATCAAACCATTTTACAATCTAATATGTGCTTGTGGAAACGTGATTATATTTTTCTAATAGAGTTGGGGTTCGGTTTTCGTAACTGGAAGGATGTGTAGTATGAATGAAATAACAAATTTTTAATCAGGCGCTGCGTAACGAAAGTTCATTATAAGTTGGTAATGAGCCTATTATAAGATATGCCACATCACTTACGATTGAAGGTATTATTTTTTGGCATTTGACAAATAGAAACTATACCATTACCAAATTACACGGGTCCAACTAAAAAATACCCTACACTAATACCACTAAAAAGACTAACAGGCAGAGACATATGACTTGATCGATTCTGTTAGACGACATATGACAATCTATATTCTAATTAGGGTCTAGGACCTATTTTTGTAGGGTCACACCCCTGCAATATGGACGAGTATGGTAACAATTTAACAATATCTCCTCCAACAACCCATTGAAGAATACAAAATTGTGAAAATCTTGCAGTCAGAGTTCGCAATACAATAGAATGTTTTGGTCGATCCGCAATATAGGAATTGGTGGACAAAATTTAGAGCGTAATGTAAATGATGTGAAGAAAAGACCCGTACACATAGTAAAGAACTACCGAGGGCATTATTGCTGCAGCATTCCTCAAACGATTTTTTTTCACAAACTCGTAGGCATTAAGGGGACCCCGCCATCTTTCTTGGTTTCAAAAGATCTATGTTTTTATTTTAAGGGAACACGACCCATTCACGATTTTAAATTTTCACGCAATACCAATGCGTGTAATCACGCATCAAACGTGTAAAAATTTGGAATCGATTGGGTTATTAGTTTTTGAGTTATCGTGCCCGCCATTCGCAAAAGAGGAAAACGCGTTTAAAGTTTGAGAAGCGCTTTAGCTGTCACTTTATGCTGACACAATAAATCGGCGATATCTTCCAGAGTTCTTGAGGTTTTCACTTGAAATTTTTTACTGACATTCTTGAATTAGTGTAGATTCGAATTAAATCAAAAAAAATTGTCCCCGAGAATGGGGGGTCCCCTTAATTTAATTTGAAACTATAACTTATCAAGAATGTCCCTTTAAAATATCAGGTGAAAATTTCTAATGATCTTGAAGATATGATAGAATGTTCAAGAGACAGGTGACAACGGGAGATCTTCTTAATAATAATGTGTTTTTTTCGAAACAGTGTACAATAACTCAAAAACTATGAATCGGTTCCAAATATTAAATCGTTATTTTGGACATACATAGCTATCGTATGAACTAGGGTAAATGTAATCGGTCAAGATCTTCCTTTTTCTAGCTTGGTTTTTGGTCGAAAATAGTCCATTCTCCAAAAAATAACTTTCCTAATTCCTCCATTTTGCTAATCGAGTGATCCTAGTTCATACCAGAGCCAGATTTATACTTTTTGAATTGCCCGCTGCCGAAAAAATACTTTTCTTTAATTACAAAAAACAGCAACAACATTTTTTAAATGTATTTTTTTCTTCCTTAAGACTTAAAATGCATGTATGCAAGTCTTTATCATAATCTTTGCTCATTTGTCAGCGGGATGAAAATCGTCGAAATTTGAAATCGAGAATGGGGGCTTAAAAACTTCAGTTAACACAAGAACTCAAACAGGCCGTTCACCGACAAGGTTTTACCCTTACTGAAAATTATCCGAATTTCCATCGAAAAATAATGAGGTCCAGAGTGGCTACGTCAAAAAGTCGCATCTTGTAGGGTCAAAGTGTGACTGTGTGATACGCTTTATGGTACGGCGGGGTCATTGGGCCTAAAAAATGAGGTTGGATCAATAGTTATGGTAATATATTCACTATCTAGAGATGGCGTAATTTTTCATAAAAAAATTGACCCTTAAGATTTAAAGTGTTCAGTTATTGCATTAACTTAAAACGATCGATCATCAACTAGATCGTTTTCTGGATCAGAATTTCATTGAAAAATCATCTTGTCTAATGAGGTCCCTTGGGTACGTCGAATTGCCGGGTCAGGGTTGCGAAACCCAATTCAAGTTTCCGCTACGAAATTATGGTAATTTCCATCGAAAAAGCATACTGGCTAGCTACATATTTGGCTACGTTGAATAGTCGCATCCGGCGATCGGAAACTCTAAGAGTGTAATTTTGGAGAAGCCTTGAAGAGTGAGTGTTTGGTGAATTTTATAGGCCGTCATTACATTTTGGAAATGTGAAGCTAATCAACAGTTACGGTGTATAGATTGCGCCAACTAAAGATGCTTAATGATTTGTTATGGTCGGAATTGGATGGTACAGAAATTTACAGCGAAAACTTTCAACAATACGACTCTACTGTCACATAAGCAAAAAACCCATTGCTCTACTAGCAAAATATTCAGGACCGTGTTATCTCTTGAACTGTTGATCACGTGACCAGTGGCCAAATGACCAGTGAGATTTAAATCCACTGCCCTTCTCGTATTGGAAAACACTGTACATTGTCATTTCCTCTCTCTCACAGAGAATAAACCAGTACTTATATTTTTATGAATTGCATTCATAAAATTCTGGAATCCGTACATTATAAAATATATCGTGAAATGCGATGCCCTAATACTTTTCGTATTGGAAAATACTTTACATTACCCTTGCCTCTCTCCCTCTCTCTCTATCTCTCTAGCACATAAGAACCCTGTACTTATATTTCATGAATTGGGTTCATAAAATTCAGAAATCCGAATATTATAATTCAAATTTATCGTGAAATACAATGCTTAAATACTTCATCCTACTAAATATTCCGATTGTGTTATTTTTTGACCTTAAACACCCCAACAAGAGCATTTTACAATATTGCAGTCATGCTTAGGAGAATGTACTGATATGAATCCAAACTTGCATTATATATTTGAACTCGCTTGATACGGTCAAAACCTCCTTAAATAATATTAAAAAGACGAAACAGGATAAATTGAACCGACAGCAAGAGAAGACTGAGGCATGAATTCGCTTCCCTGTTAACCTTATGAATAAACCTTGTTCAAATCCAAACAAAGTTTATTCCTACGGTTAACAGGGAGGCGAATTCGAAGTCTTCATTGACTGTCAAATTTATTGTTTGAAGAATAAATGAACAAAAATTGTCTTTATTCGAACCAAAATATATATGCAAATTACTATCATTACGTTTTTTCAAAAATATTTTGAGTTTTAATCCAGTTCTATTTAGTATTTCACGATTAAAAACATGACACTAAGAGAAGAGTAAGGCATGAATTCGCCACCCGGTAGACCTTATTTAATAGGCCATGAACCCAAATATACGTTGTGGTTAGTATTTGACAGTAAGAAAAGACTAAGGCATGAATTCGCCACCCGGTAGACATTAATAGGCCATGACTGTAAATATAAACGTGGATAGATAAAATTTTTTTCTCCGAATTTCTTCAAAAATATATTTCCATTTTTTAGTTCCAACTTTAATTTATTTTTAATTTTTCTCTCTTCTTTTTCAATAGGGGCTGGACCATTAGCCTGCACCTCATGCCCGGCTCACTTTATGTTGGACGGTGGCCTCTGTATGGAATGTTTGGGCTCACAATACTATGATTCACCAACACAAACGTGTAAAACGTGTCATGAATCGTGTCGGTCATGTACAGGTCCCGGTCAATATTCGTGTCAGACATGTGCCTTCCCATTACATTTGGATCGTTTGAACAATCAGTGTGTACCGTGTTGTGCCAACGATGCATCGCCGGAAGATCAGTCCTGCTGTCATTGTGACAAAGATACAGGTATGTATGGAAACAGAGGAGGTGTATGGGTGTGACTATTCCGCATTTATTTTAAAGACTTAAACTATGATATGCAAAAAAATGTTATATGAAGTTATTACTGACAAATGAAGAATATATGCAACGACTTCAGAACTTTTCGGTTTTTGTTCCCAACAAATTTTCAAATGTATAACATATTTTTTAGTCAATCTCTTCTTGTAATAATAAATCAAATATTTATAAAGAAATTTTTAAATCATTCACTAAAAGTCGACTTTGCAATTTCTTGTTTCAATACAAAATTTCAATTAATCGAAAATCGATTTTCGATTTTTCAATGCAAAAAAATCGATTATTGGAAATTCGAGCTACGTTGAATCTGTTCCAAAATCTGCAAAAATCTGCTATAAAGGGCTAAGCAGAATGCTCGCGCTGAGCCATCCGTTGTGTTATATGTTATCGAAAATACAACAACCACAAGGAAACGATAACACAAACGCATACCGTTTCCTCGTGGTTGTTGTATTTTCGATAACATAAAACGCGACGGAAGGCTCAACGCGAGTATTCTGTTTAGCCCTTTATTTATTAATTTTCGTATTTCCCTTCATAAATTGTAAAGGTTTTACCCAATTTTCGTTCGGAAACAAACCAATTAACTGCAAAGTTTTTTTTAAAGAATTAAATGAATTTGTTAATAACATAATTTCATTCTTCCTCCTATTATAAATTTGAATCCCTCGAATTTACAAATTAAATCATTTACATTTAACTTTTCAAATATTTCTTTCCATAGGTGGTTGCATCAATGCCTCACCCGCTGGCAAACGTCGCATTGCCGCTGCTGCTGAACAACAACAATTTGGTAGTTCTTATGGCAACAGTGGTGGTCTCTACGGTAACCTGTTAGATGATTCGGATGGAACAACAGGTGTTAGTGGTTTATTCTCACGTGTCGGTTCACCTTTAACAACTATCACAGCAATTGCGGTTGCTGCCTGTCTTCTCATTGTTACTGTATTTGCTGTCATTTTTGCCGTCTTACAGGTTAGTATTAAGTTCTTATAGTTACTCTACTTCTGTGCCCCCCTTGTTAGCAGCAAATTCTGGTATTTGTCGTAAACCACCGCACACACATGTACACATAACTAGAAGTTTTGGCCGTGCTAGACCACAAATGGTTGGTTTTGGTGTGTTTGTGTGTGTGTATGCGAATAGGTGTGGATTTTTGGGGGGCAAATTGTATATCCAATGGGGTTTTATAGACAAATCAAAATGCGGATTATGAATCCAAGGTGTTATACTATGTTTGTGTCGGCATACGTGTGTAACTAAGTTGGAATGTAAGAACTTTCCGGATATTGTAGATTGTCATGGCTGCATCATTGCATTGCTTGCTTACTACTCTACACATATTCGATTGTGTGAAGTATTGTATATTTTTTTCTGTGTGTGAGTTTTCCACTTCTTTGTGAAGTGCCACACTTTTCATTGGTTAAATCCAACATCATGTCCTTACATTGTCCTGCGGCTTTTCTAGTAGTAATGGTGGATAAATGTGGCAGTAGTTTGATGTGGCATTGTCTCGTATACGGATTACCGTATCATCTTGTCTATAACGACAGTTTTGTTTTTGAACAGCTTTTCAGTTGTTATAAGATGGTGTCAAAGTCAAACAATTTGTTGACATTGTTATGAGGTTTTATAAGTGTAGAGACATATTAAAGGGATATATAAAAATATTAATGTATTAAACAATTATTCAGGTATATATTGTATTTTTAGGATATAAAATTGAATTAAAAAAAAAATAAATTTTCAAAACAGACAAAATCAATAGCCAACCACTTCTTATTTTAAATTCCAAGTGGTAAATTTCCAGCATGTGCCAATTCGTCCAGTATTTCTTGAGCTATGAAAATGTTCATTATTGGTTATCATAGGGCAATATTTTGATAAATTCAAATTTTTAAGTTGCTGGTAGTATATCTTAGAATATTTGTGCAATTTGATAAATATATTCTAAATCAGAACAATTATCGACATATTAAAGAATATATCGATCCATACAGATTCCGAATTTCCAAGGTAGTAGGTAAAATTAATGCAATATTCAATTTCCACTATAAGAACTATTGAAGTATTGAATTAACAAATTTTACAATGAAGGTATTACATCTTAATAACAAAAACATAATTAAAATCTGACAAATTTAATAAAAAATGAAAGACTTTCCAAGAGCTATTGATAAGGAGCCGCCCCATCCTCAACGTATGACTGTGGTTTATAACCCAACGGGGTCATTGGATCTTACATTTTCGAAAATAATGTTGAATGACCAGTTTAATGTTGGATGGCTTGCCCTATCTATATATTTTTAATTAATGTTTGTGATCGGATCCCAACGGATTTTATATTGACAATGTTTACTTTCAACAATACAGGGCTCCGTCCCACATATGCCACGAACCCATTGATATTTTACACTAAGAGTTTCCGGGTTCACGAATTAGTGATAACAGTTGCCCAACGAACACTTATGATTTAATTCGTTGCAACTTCTTCTCGTGTGGCCTACGTTCACAGTCCACCTCGTGTCGGAACCCCCTTTACATTGCCAATCTTTCTCCGACAAGAAAACAGTACTTATATTTTATGAATTGCGTTCCTAAAATGCAGAACTTTGAAATCACGAAATTGGCCAACGAAATCTTGTGATTTAATTCTTTGCAACTACTTCTTCTGTGGTATGGCGACCGATCCGTCACCAAAACCACACACAACTCCATACTTCTTTTTTACTCTATCTCTCTCCAAAAATAAAGTTTTATGAATTGCATTCATAAAATGCATGTTAAATTGTAAACCCAGTACAGGTCGAATTTTTGATTTGAATTGGATGAAATTTGGCACAGTTCATTTATTTGGCCCAAGGACGAAGCCTATTGCAATTGGGAAAAATCGGTTCAGATTTACATATTTTCCATATATATTTTCGTCCGATTTTATGTAAATTGTGCACGAAAGTCCTTATATATCCTTCGATTTGCACGAAATTTAGCATAGCATACTAAATTGAGTCTGGAACGATGCGTGTTAAATCTCGTGAAAATCGGTTCAGACTTATATATCGCTCCCATATATATTTTCGTCCGATTTCAGGTAAACAGTGCACTAAAGCCACTTTGTATCCTTCGATTTGCACGAAATTTGGCATAGCGAAATGAACTGAGTCTAGAATTATGAGTAGTAAGTTTCGGGAAAATCGGTTCAGATTTTGATATAGCTCCCATATATATTTCCGTCCGATTTTATGTAAATGGTGCACCAAAGTCCTTTCACATCCTTCCATTTGCACAAAATGTAGCATAGCGTACTGAAATTAGTGTGGAACGATACGTGTTAAATCTCGTGAAAATCGGTTCAGACTTAGATATAGCTCCCATATATATTTTCGTCCGATTTTATGTATATAGTGCACCAAAGTCCCTTTATATTATATACTAAATTGAGTCTAGAATGATGTGTGCTAAGTTTCGGAAAAATCGGTTCAATTTTCGATATAGCTCCCACATATACATATATTCGTCCGTTTTACCTAAATGGTGCACAAACTTCTAATGTTTGTCCAATTAACAAGAAATTGTGAACAACGTATCAAATTGAGACTTGACCGACGTTATTGCGTTTTGTTGAAATTGGTACAGATACAGCCATAGCTTCCATATGCATTTCGGACGGGTGTCTGATTAAAATTATATTTTTAACAGCCCAGCGTACCGAATAGCCTGTATCGATTTTGCTGTAAATAGTTTTCCATGCCGCATTTTCAACTTAAGTGATGGTCCACCATTTGGTTTTTGGTTTAAATATTAAATTTTAATTCGAATTTACATTTATTCAAGAATGTTTCTATAAAATTTTAAGAATCCTGAAGATATAGCCAGGTTCATAGAGGCTGAAGAATATTTCTAAAAATATGCCTATGTGTTGACATAGCTCCATATAAAGATCCTCTCCTCAATTTCGGTACTTTGAAAGTTTATGTCAATATTCTTTGATATATTACCACGTTTTCCCGGTAGGTCCATGTTTTTCAGTACATGTCCATGTTATTAAATAGCTATCCAATTTCATGATTCGCCTAATTTTCAGTACATAGAAGTTTCAGGAAGTTTTTCAAACTGGGTTATCTTTGTTAAATATACTAGGACAAAAAAAACATGGAAAAGTTCTCAAATGGTGAAGTCTATCAAAAATATCGTCCCGGTCAACGTTTCTTATTTGTTCCACTTATCCAAATCCTTCGACAGCTCATTTCTAACATAAATAAACCCTCATCTCCTTCGCCAGCTCATATTACTAACAGAAATGTTTTCTTCTACTAATTAATTTAAAAACTTTTTCGCCCTCCTATTAATCACCAGTTACGTGATTTTGTTTTACTAAACATTTTCTGTCGTTTCCGCCCCCGTTACCCATCTTTTTATTTCCATCAAAGAAAATTAATCGAACCTAAAATCTTACCTGACAATTAATCGATAAATCACATTAATGTGAAATGTCAACCTTAAATCACCATATAAATTTCTAACATGATATAAAGGAGTACAATTTATATTTCCTTTTTACCGGTAAAACGAAGCAAAAAATGACAATCCATTTTTGTCCTTTTTTTGGGAGGCCCTCAATGACAAAAACGAAAAGGCAAAAAAAAGGAATAACGCAGGCCATAAAGGAAACCCCAGCTTTTAGTAAAAATCTTCTTCCATAACAATTTTACAATTTCCTTTAAAATATCGACTCAATAACTTCTCATCTTCTAGTCGATGAAGGGAAAAAGGGATAAAATATGCAAATATGGTCCTGCGTCCTTTTTGCCATATATATGGTACACCCACAGAAACACACAAACACTCATACGTACTCACTCATTTTTCAGACATCGAAGTTTGGTGTGAGGTTGTTGCTGTATTTTTCTTTTTTTCTTCTTGTGTGCGCCTTTCTGTTTTTGGTTCGTCGTTATATGCATGGGGCCAAGGGGTTTTATGTGCGTGGTAATGGAAGTGACATCAAGTACTAAAGTAATGACAAAAACGTTTCGTAGGCAATTTGTCAAATGGTTGGGTGTGTGTATGCGAGGATGAGTGTGTTTGTGCCAGAGAAGCCAGCACACACATGTATGTAGTGCTGTAGTACTATTAAGGCTCAAGTTGAGGTGGTTTGAGAGGCCGTGTTAAAGGATTGCTTTAGTTATGTGGCACTTGCTATTTTTGTGGAATTTAAATGGTATACTGAGCATGGGGAATATATATTTCGTATGACAGTTTTTTTCACGGTTTGTTACACACGATCTAGCACACGGTTTTTTGGAAAATATTTATATTCTAATATGGGGCTTTGAAAATTGTAATAGGCATTCCTATTGGTCAACATTTTCTCCATAAATTTCAGAAAAAGAGATTTTATGTTGAAAATATACTCTAAGATTTTTATCGAAAATTGTGGGCACGTGAACATATTGGTATGATATGTTTTGTCAAATAAAATTTTGTGTCTTTGCCGATTATTGTCAATACAGGACCAAATATTGGCTTAGAAAAAGAAAAATACATTAAGATAATAATTAGACATTCAAAAACCCCAAATCAAGCATTTCTACAGTCATGTGGTAAATTGCTGTCACAAGAAAACAAAATACCAAACTGCAGATACTAAGGTTAAAAAACCTTTGTATGGGTCTATGTAGAAACATGTACTTATAATGAACATGTTTTTTGCAAAGAAAAAACTCTAAATTCCAAATTACATCCTCTTCATAGAGCTAATAAATAGTTCTGTTGGTTCTAAAGGACCAACAAAATACCTATGGTTCTTTATGTGGAAGATATACTCAAAAATCGAACATTCGTAATAAACATTTGTCGGGAAGATTTTACCACTCTATCTTAATTGTTCTACAGGTCAATCCTAGCTAATAAATTGTCTTTAAAAATATAAGGATAAAAATAAGAAAATATTCTTTACCTTTACCTAAAATATTCTACACCTAAAATCAGCTAAAAAAATTTGTCTTTATAAATCTACGCCTAAAATCAGCTAAAGAAATTTTCTTTATAAATCTACACCTAAAATTAGGTCTAGAAAAATATTCTTTATAAAACTACGTCTACAAGTCGGCCTAGAAAGATTTTCTTTATAATTCCATACCTAAAAGTCTACCAAGAAATATATTGTTAATAAATCAACGCCTAAAAGTCAGCATAGAAAAAATATTATTTATATATCGACACCTGTAAATTGCCTTCAAAACTTATAGACGTCCTGCTCTCTATTTGCAAAAAACTCTAGTAGTCGATTTTCACAATCATCCTTAGATGCCTATTTTTATCATTAAATAAATTTTGACATGTAAGGAATAGATGATAACCGCTTGGGACCATGTAGTTTTTGGCGAGTCAGTGTAGATATATGTGGTGGAACACGACACCTCTCCTGTTGGCCAATTCTGGCCGTTTCTGGTCAATTGTAAATGGTTTAAAACAATGTTATGTTAGATTTTTACACCATTCACAGTTTTAGCCCCTTGGCTTGCATTTTCGTCTTTATCAAAGAACAATGTAAAATGTTCCGAATTTCCCCTTTATTCACTTTATTCCTGTAACTCACAACTGAATGCACCAAACCAAAACCAGCAAAATAATTTTTTTACTGCCAAATGTCACCCTTCCAACGAAGGTGGGACCCGTCGACCCATCTGGTTCCCTCCTTACAAGGATCAATATTTTATAATCTTCAGCGAATTGAATGACTGATTTGATCAGCATTAAATCCAAAGCTTTTTTGATAAAAACATATAGCATATGTAAAGCGATTAATGAAACCTGTGTGTAATTCCGGAGACCTCCGCAAACCATAGGCTGAGGGAATATATTATCGACAAACCACCTGCCACTTTTTTAGTTAAAAAATATTCTTTCCCGAAGAAATGAAATAATTTATTCAATGGCTGGGGATTTTTATAGGAAAAGAAGTGGAGCAACATATTTTTTTCAATAAGAAAAACTTCTATCTTAAAAAATTTTCAAGGATTTTGATTTCTACAGAAAAAATGCCTCTGAAATGGCCCAAGAAACTTTTTTCTATAAAAAGGACCTAATTTTTCTGAAAAAATCAGAAATCTTCAAACTGTTCCCGCCGCAGAGGGTATAACATTTTGGTAATATAGAAATATGCTACCAGTTATTGAAGCTTAGACTTTGGAGCTGACTTTCACACTTTCTTCATATTAATGTTCATAAGTATGCACATATAAATTTGTAGTAATGAAATGAGCACTTTCATTTTCAAAAAGCATTCCCTCACCACCCATCTTAAATATGGTGTTGATTTTCTTA